>NW_024412415.1:18705908-18745908 GCF_014898765.1 Herpailurus yagouaroundi | reverse complement strand
AAGGGCCTCCTTTAAAAAATGTTATCTACCCAACCCTTCAACAGAGGGCCTGGCATCTGCTCAGGGTTTTACCTAAAATCCCTCCTGGTGGTACAAGTACACAAAAATCATTTACATAAAAATTTCAATTAGCTAGTATATCTTTGCTCCACCTGATTCACAACAACTCCTACTTATAGAAAAGGAACTGGCAGAAAAGTCTGGGAACCAGGAAAGCTGCAGGAAAGCATGCAGGCATCCAGCAGCTGCAGAGGTACTCTGAGAAAGAGCAAGTCTGTTGCATCTGCTCCAGAACGGAGAACTCAAAGGTTCCTGGGGACATCCACAGAGATGTCTGCAGAAGAATGAAGATAGGAAAGCTAGTGAGAAGCAGCCAGCCCTGGCAATCTTTTCACACCCAGAGAGGAACTTCTGCTCCAGCAAGAGAATTCAGCACCCAACAATCGTGAACCCCACATAAGCTCAACAAGACAGGCAAAGGCAGCATTGGTATTCAAAACCCTTTCTTTCTTACTTCCTCAGAGGACCCTAGTGGCTAATCAGAACATGCTGATCACTCTTTGTCTCTGAATCCCTGTTCATTAAAGAACAGCAGGAAAGGGACCCTTCCTGTGGAGTCAAGAAAATGGATGATTGAGACAGAATGCATTAGTAATGCTAGTAGTGAAGTATTTAATGGGGAGAGAGAATTCTGCACAGTTTACTGCAAAAAACACACATTCAAGCATCCATGAATTGGCTCAGCTCATCACCAGTAACTTGGTTCTAGATATGATTAGAGACAAAACCCTAAACTGGAATTTTATGGTAATATACATCTACTGATATATCTATATCTATATATATATATAGATAGATATATATGTCTATAGATATATAGATCTATAGGTCTATAGATCTATAGATATACATCTATAGATCTATATATCTATAGATCTATAGATATACATCTATAGATCTATAGATATATATATATATATCAGCAGTTGCCAAAAATTCTGTGTGCACAAAATATCTGATTGACACATAGATGGCAATTTTATTTTATTTTTTTTTTATTTTTTTTTCAACGTTTATTTATTTTTGGGACAGAGAGAGACAGAGCATGAACGGGGGAGGGGCAGAGAGAGAGGGAGACACAGAATCGGAAACAGGCTCCAGGCTCTGAGCCATCAGCCCAGAGCCCGACGCGGGGCTTGAACTTACGGACCGCGAGATCGTGACCTGGCTGAAGTCGGACACTTAACCGACTGCGCCACCCAGGCGCCCCCATAGATGGCAATTTTAAATGTAAATAGGCCAAAATCTCCTGACTGCTGTCCAGCCAAGGCAAGACTTTCCAGTTTTCCAAGTCTCCTTCACCTGGCGGCACCATACACATCTGTGTTTTAAGGAGTATAGGCCCAACACTTTTTTTTATTGAGAAGCTGCAGAACTCTAACCGGTGGTTCAATAAATTGTATTACATCCCCCTCGCACCGAATGCCCTACACGCTTTGGCTTTCCATGTGTAATTGCAAGCTGTTATTAGCCCTGAGCTGTGTCCGTTACTGGCCACACTCTTGCTGAGCGGTCAATTTTTTCCCCTGCCATTTCCTTTGCTCACACCATGCTGACCACGTTGGCCAGAGGCGGCCCGAGGTTTATAGTGCAGCATTGATTTTTCTTTTCTCTCAATACTGACAGAATCATAGATCCAAGGCAAATAAAGAAATGCATTCTGGGGTGATGAAATGTCTTTCATTCAGGCTGGATTGAATCAAAGCCCATCACAGAAATGTAGGGCTCTGAAATGCTAGGGAAGCTCATGCCTCAAATTGTGGAAAAATAAATTTTATGTTTTCTCCACTCTCCTTCAGATTTGTAAATCACCAGGGACTTGGAGAGTCCAGCCTGTGACCAGCTTGGGCAATGGGGCCACTGTAAACCAAGAACGGCTGTTACCACCTTCATTAATTGGGGCAATGCTTGTAATTCTGCTTGAAGGATAGTCATTTATTAGCTTAAGTAACACCCAGAGTCTTCCAAAGAACTGTCTTACTGTAAAAATATTGACTGAGGCTCAGCCTTTGCTAAGAAATGCAAGATAGCAATTCACACAGACTTGTGAAAATCAAGCAGCGAGGGGCAGCAGTGACTGACTGCAATAAATTGAGGAAATCTTCACTCAAACAAATAACTCTAGCTGACATCTGGTGAAGTGTAAATATGACCTTCAGTAATTAATTTGGTGATATTCATACCTTGTTTATAGACATTAATCCAAGTTTGATCTTCAGCACACACAAGAGTACATGTTCACAGAGACAGTAGGATATTCAGTGGAAAAACTCTTGGAGTGGGCAGTCAAGAGATCTGGATTTTTATTCTCACTCTCCCAACAGCAACAAATCGTTAGCCCTGAACACAGTACTACACCGTACTTGGTCTTGCTCCCCTATCTGCAAAATGTAGATGCTAATACCTACCATGGTTCAGATGGTTCATTGGGATGATGTACATGAAGTATCTGGCACAGAGCCTGGAGCATATCATTCCTTGGTGTAACATAAGTGACTGGCACCCAGGTATGGTGCACTTCAGGTATGTGGAGGCACCCAGGTAGGCACTAAGGAATAGCAGTAATCAAACAGCTGGCTCCTGCCCTTGAGGAGACAACAGACTGGTGCATATCACACAAGTAGCAAATGCTCAGATGACTGCTATATTCCAATTATTATCATTATTTGTGGTAATATGTTTTAGAAATGGAGGGGTTGGACTGCATGAATAGGTCCTTTCTCTAATCTGTGATCATTTATAACTATCTGTGTGTCTATGTTTGTAGGTATATCTGACCATATGTTAAATTATGTAGTAGAGGTTTGCACTTAAGCAGACTATCTGCCAAAGGGCTCATTTTCTGCATCCAGGTTTGGGACCATTTAAAATTCATGTGTATATTTATTTTTTTTCAACTTGGCCTAATTCCTCCTAAAACTGAAATACTGTATCACTTCACATGGAAAATTAAGCCCCCTGGAATGAATAAAAAATAATTCACATTGTTCTGTGATACATCAAATCTAGGTCACCAAAACCTGAAATTATTATAGGTACAGCCAATAAGTTTAATGTATAAGTACATGGAGATACCAAGTAATGCAAGGATATCTCTGATTTCTGGTGATCTTAGAGATGAGACACCTCTCCACCTCCATGACATTTAAGTTTCTGGAAAAGAGAAACCTTTTTGTTATTTTTCATCCATCCCGGGTATTTGGCACATAACAAGTGCTTAATAAATGTTGGTCAACCAATCTGTACCCCAGACAGACAAACAGTTCTGCCCCAGTCCTTCTATGAAAAAACTGCAAAGGCATCTGTTTTCCTTTATAAAGGACCATAACTAAGAGTTAGGTAGTCATGGCACACTGGTCTACAGTGCTCAAGGGTATCCATAATTTGAAATTCAAAGGCTCTTACCTGAACCCAGGAAAAACCTCTATAGTTCCCTGAACTTTGGAAGACATGAATGCAGAAACCCATGAAAGAGAAGTAACTCCACAAGTCAGAAATGACTGGTATCTTCTCCCTGTACTAACTGGGAGTGGAAAAGGAAATAAGGCTTTTCATCTTGCTTCTCACTGATCCTCTGTCTCAAACTGTCCCCTAGGAAGGATGGCCTTTTCATTTTGTTTCTTTGATTTTTTTTAATCCCAAGAGAATTCTTCTTTCAATGTTTATTGACACTTCAGTGAGTTTTGAATGGCTCTTACCATTTTTCTGCATTTGGGCAGTGACAAGTCATCCTTCTGAACATCTGTTTGACTTTAGGCATATGACATAATTCCAATGGCTGAACCAGAATTAAAAGCTTAAATGGCAATATTTATAAAATGCTAATATGTATAAAATGCACTCCTGCTGTTTTTCAGAAAAGGGTCTAATCAATTTGCAAAAGCCATTACTCACACAAGAAACATATGTCAATTTAGATTGTTCTTAATTCCAGAGTCTACTATTCTTAGGTAATTTATGTAAAATGGGTATTAAAATTACTTGGAGCAGGAAAAAATAGCCTGTTCAATTCTACCTCTGGCCCTGAGGAATGTGCACTCAACAAGCATTTTCTAAGCATCCACAATATAACAGGGCTAGGATCTTTGCCTTCCTGAAGACCTCAGAAACAAATGCAAGCAAATGGTCAAGATTTAGCCAACAGAGGCCATGGTAGAGGATGTGCCTGGTGCTAAAGAATGGGGCTAGAGGATGGTGTGCACTTGAGGTAAGAGGCATAGGTCAGAAAAGCTTTCTGGGCTAGGCATTTCTGGGCTGAGTTTTAAAGGAAGCAGAAGACTAAGGGCAAAGGAAATTGAAGCAAAGAAAGCAGCCTATACAAAGGGCCCTGGGAGTGCTGGAAATTTGTTTCTGTATTTCCAAAGGGGCATTCTCTTGTGTTCACTCTCTACATTGTCCTTGAGCTATTCAAAGGAACATTCAAAAATGTTACAGCGCTGAGAAGGGGAACCTTCCAGGCCTGAAAAGAGGGAGAGGGGTGAAAGAAAAGGCCATCCACCTTGTAAGCAGCATGAAGCTGTGAGTAGTTCTCTCCAACACTCTGCACATGGGGAATCACCTACCTACATACCAGAATCTCAGATTTATAAACCCCTGTAAGTTTTCCACCCAGATTCATTCTAGTTCATGAGGCTCTTAGGATTTTGACCATGGCCTAATGGGGTATCTAGAAAGACAAGATGCATCAGTGACTACTCAGTGTGACCTAGTCTCAAGGTTGGTATAGCAGAACTCAGTCTGTGCCTCAGTGAGAAGGAATGGGAGATGAGGCAGAGGGAGATAAAGTCCACTCTGGTAAGGAGAAAAAGGCAGAGCCACAGTCAGCCTGAGGCCAGGAGAACAAAGAAAATTCACCCTGAAAACTCACCCAGTCCACTCCCAGGAGGCAGTCTGACAGGGCACGTTTATCATTCACCTTAATTCAAATCAATTCTGATTTGCAGGAACATCAGCTGTTTGAAGAGATAGGTGACTTCGCCAATACATTCTTGCTTATCTTTCTCACCCACTAAATTAGTAATCTAACAACAACAACAACAACAAAACTTTAGGGATTTGGTAAGGAAAAATGTTTGAAAGAAGTCATATAGATCAAAAAAGTTTGATTGAAATGGTCATTGTTTATTTATATGTGTGTACAGCCACACAGATATAGCATTTTCTGACTTTATAGGAAACTTCAAGTTATTCAGAGAATGAATCAAGCCAGACATATTAGGTGCTAAAATGTGATACACTAAAAGTGAATAAAGGATTATTGTTAATATTACTACCACAAATATTTTACAGCAAGATAGATACAAATTTTTAATTTTACAGTATTATTCTTGTACTGGTAGCTTTTAGAAAACTTCAGAGGTAAGAATTGCCCAGATGCTACCCAGCGTCTACAAGGGCAAACACATCCAGGTTTGGGTGGATTTTATATGAATCTCCCTAAGATCTAAGGAATCATTTTTAAAAATAGCATCTGATACTTTCCTCTGGAATTGAGAATTCCACATAGAGGTGAAACCAAGCCTTGAGGGGCAGACAAGTACAGAAATAATGCTTTCATTGCTATATCCCAAACACCTAGAACGGTGCCTGGCACATCAGACCTACTCAATAAACACCTGTTGAGTGAATCAGTGAATGAATGAATGAATGAATGAATGAAAGCCTATTTCTGACAAACTCATGCATCACCATCATAGCACACTAGACAGTGCCTTCCAGACCCATGTGATGTTTCCTATGCCAAGAATACCCTTTTTCCCAGATTTCCACCTGGCTGGCTCCTCATCATTGAGGTTTCTGCCAGCGATTACCTCCTCAGAGTGGCCCTCCCTGACCACAACATTAGGGGGAAAAAACTGTCCCACTAGAAGTTACCAGCTATCTCCTTCTCCTATATTATCTTCTTCAGAGAAAATTATTACTCTCATAAAAGACATTACTATAATGAATTGTTTTTCTATGGCTGCTATAACAAATTACCACAACCTCAGTGGCTTAAAACAACATAAATTTATTATCTTAAAGTTCTGTAGTTCAGAAGTCCAACATGGGCCTCACTGGCTAAAATCAAGATGTTAGCAGGGCTGCCTTCCTTTCTGGAGATTTTAGGGGAGAAATCTGTTTCCTTACATTTTTCAATTTCTAAAGCCCACTTAACATTCCTTGAAACATGGCCCCTTCCTCCAACTTCAAAGCCAGTCACAAGTGCATCTCTCTGACCATTCTTTCTTTGTCCCACCTCCTGACCACAGCCAGGAAATACTTTCTACTTTTAAGAACCTCTGTGATTAGATTGGGCCCACCTGAATAATATGTGACAATCTCCCCATCTCAAGGTCCTTAACTTAATCACATTTGTAAAGTCTCTTTTTCTATGTAAGGCAACATATTTACAGGTTCCTAGAATTAGGATGTGGACATCTTTGGGGAGTCATTATTCTGCATACTACATATGGCAGCCTTTTATTTTTTGTTTACTACCTGATTCCCACAGGCTTTAAGGTACATGACAGCCAGGGCTTTTGTCTCATTTGCAACTGTATCTGCAGCACCTAGAACAGTGCCCCACACATGTTGAGCACTTGGTATGTATTTCTGCATTAAGTGAATATCCCTCTGCGTATGCAATAAATTGTTCTGATGTTTCCCTGCCCCATAGTCTTCATCCCACTATGAAGTACTTATGATTCACCTAAATCATCCTCTATATACTTGTAATAATGCATAATTACTCAGAATTCTCAAAGAGCTAAAATAAGGCAAGAGCATTTTTGTTCCTTTTTTGGTGTCTCACATCCACTTATTCACTCTCAATAAAAAAGCAATTGTAGAATTTATTAGAATTAACTTTACCAGTATCCCTCTTCCTATAGCAATTTCTTGCTATCTAAATGAGAATGTTTTAAGCAATCATGTAAACATTATGGAAGATACAAAGACTTACATTTATAACCTTTTCTTTCCAAACAATTACTTTATGGCAGTTTGTCCAAAAGGAGATGAATTAATAAACTGCAATGCTTCTAACTCACCAAGGGCAATGTGGTATTGTTTAAAGGATATCAGTGTCAAAGACACTGATATCTTTGGTTTGAGTCCTAGCTCTACCATTTTCTAATTGTGTACTTCTGGACAATCTCCTTAATCACTAGCCTCAGCTTTCTCATCCACAAAAATGGGGCAAATAGTACCTCTCAGAGTGTGCTGTCATCAGGAACTAGATAAGAAATTACATACCAAACACATATGTGGTACCAACCAGGCCCTCAGTAAGTATCAATTCCTTTTCTCTCTTCCTTACTGATCTCATACTCCAAAAGTTTGGTGGATGGGAGAAAGGAAGCTGTGAGAACAAACAGAAGAGGGAACAAAGACAGTTGGACAAAAGCAAGGAAGGAAAGCCTGCTGGCAGCAAGTTCTATTCCATCTGAAACAGCAACCTGTTTCAGATGGAAAAGGAAAAAAAAAAAATCACCTGGATATAAATACCTGAGTTTTTTCTCAATGTAGTATGGGAGAGGAGGGCTTCAGCCTGGCATTCGAGTCTACCATCAGTTAATCTTCCCTAATTCCATCAAAAATGATGCACTTACATTCTCTCTGCAAAGAGAATTCAGGGGGCGCCTGGGTGGCTCAGTCAGTTAAGCGACTGATTTCAGCTCAGGTCATGCTCTTGCAGTCTGTGGGTTCAAGCTCTACATCAGCTCTGTGCTGGCAGCTCAGAGCCTAGAGCCTGCTTCATATTCTGTCTGTATGTCTGTCTCTCTGTCTCTCTCTCTGCCCCTTCCCCACTCATGCTCTCTCTCAAAAATAAACAAACATTAAAAAAGTTTTAAAAAAAGAGAATTCAGGACAATTTTCCATTAAAACAAATGAAGCATTGAAGTAATTCAATGTTTGCTGAAAGATTAATTGGATGACAGTCCACAAGGATTGTTATCCCACCCAGTCCAACTAGAAAATAAATGTTTTGGCAATAGCTGAAGCATCTGCCTTCCAAGTACATTATAAAGTCTTCATTCATTTTTAAGAGAAAAGGAAATAAGATGAACTATTACTTTGGTGTGACTCCTCCCCTATCATTTGTGATATCTGCCCCACCTGGAATGTCCTACTACTCTTCCCTATCCCAATCCCATCTTTCAAGGCTAGCTCAAATTCTTCTATTAAACTTTTCCTGACCACCCCCAGCCCTAAATGTCCTTTTCACTCCGCAATTCTTTAGCATTTACTATCTCTACTGCTGATTTCCAAACCTGGCTGATCATCAAAATCTCATGGTTCATGAAATCAAGCCCCACGTCGGGTTCTGTGCTGACAGTGTGGAGCCTGCTTAGGATTCTCTCTCTCCCTCTCTCTCTGCCCCTCCCCTGTTTGCACTCTCTCTCTCTCTCTCAAAATAAATATTTTTTTTTAAAAAAGGATAGGCTAAAGTATGCTACAATAACAAACACTACAACACGTTAATGGTTTAACATAATAAAGTTTTACTTATTGCTAATACAAAGCCCCCTGCAGGTCTGGATAACTTTCAGTGCTCTTTGTTCCTAGCAGGAACTCAGAGATCCAGGCTAATGAAACCTGCATCATTCTATATCTGAACTGTCCAGAATAACTGGCCTCCTTAATTGGTATAGCAGTAGAAGAGAATGCTGGAGGCTCTAGCACTGGCAATTAAGTGCTTTAACCCAAAAGTGATGTATGTAACTTCCACTCTCAACCCACTGGCCAGAATTAGTTATACGGTGCAACCAACCAGAAGAGGCTAAGGAAGTGTAATCATCCCAAATGGCAAGAAGGAGAAAACAGGATATGGATGAGTCTCTTGCACACCTAAAATCTTTTTTAAAAACAGAGTTTCAGGAATACATCACATCCAAATCAAATCCAAAACTCTGGGAGTGGGTTACAAAAACCTGTCTTGAAAACACCACTTTAAGAATGCTTCATTCCTATCACTTATTTTATCTGCCATTCGTCAGTATTTTATTTTTTCATGTTCATATATGCAAGGTCCTTGAAAACAAAGACTACATCTTTGTGTAATTCAGACAATTTTTATTAGTCATGGTGACCAAAACTGACCGTGTCTGACATTTTAAAAATATGGGTACTAGGGGCACCTGGGTGGTCAGTAGGTTGAGCCTATGACTCTTGGTTTCGGCTCTGGTCACGATCCCCAGGGTTGTAGGATTGAGCCCCACATAGGGATCCATGCTGATCCTGGACCCTGCTTAAGTTTCTCTCTCTCTCCCTCTGCCCCTCTTCCCCACTCACTCTCTGTCTCTCTCTAAATAAAAATCATAATAGTAGTAGTAGTAGTAATAATAATAATAATAATAGCAATAATCAACATGGGTACTTACCACATTTCTGCCACTAGGTAAGCCACTGTTAAAAACTAATGTTATATTTAATTGATGTATAATTCACATACTATACAATTCATGTTTAAAGTGTATAATTTGATAGCTTTTAGCATATTTTCAAGGTTGTACATCAACCCAGGATCCATGGAATGTACAACCATCACCACTACCTCATTCCAGAACATTTTCATCACCCCAAAAAGAAACCTCATACCTGTTAGCAGTCATTCCCAACTCCCAGCCCCATCCCAGACCCTGGAAATCACTAATCTACTTTCTGTCTCTATATGTTTCTTATTCATATTTCATAAAAATGGAATCATGCAATGTATGGCTTTCTGTGTCTACATTCTTTCACTTAGAATGATGTTTTCTAAGCTCATCCTTGTTGAAGTTTGTATCAGTAATTCATTCCTTTTTATTACTAAATATTATTCCACTGTACCAGTAGACTACATTTTATTTATCTACTCACTCATTAATGGTCATTTGGGTTGTTTCCACTTTTAAGCTATTACTTATAAAGCTGCTATGAACACACATGTACAAGTTTTTATGTGAACATGCATTTTCAATTCTCTTGAATATATCCCTAGAAGTGGAATTGCTGGGTCATACGACAACTCTATATTTAACAGAACTTTGTTACATTTATTTATCTTTAAAACATGAAGAGTAGTCTCCTGCCCTGTGAATTCCAGAGGATGTTATAAGGATCAAATATAAAAGTATTATGTAAAAACTAAAATACCAATAAGTTCTAGACGTTATTATCATACTTCAAAAGCACTATGCACAACATCTTATACATAGTAGATGCTCCATAAAGATGTATAGGCCAAATGATTTGTGTAATTAACAAATAAGGAGAAAAAAATAGGTCATTAAGTGGTATATTAAATCCTGAGTATTGTACCAAACTAGCAGAAACAAGTTACTCAGGGACTACCATGAGTCTGCATTTAATATATTTTCCAGAAGCAGTACAAAGTCTGTGTTCTTGAAATAAAATAAAATTGACCTGATGTCTTTAAAGGGTTTCCATACTAGCAATCTATTTCTTTAGACAGGCTGTGGCATGAACTGCTTGCGCATGCAACAGTGGTGTCCACTAGGGACATGCGATATTTGGAAAAGCTGTTCTACTCTCAGCTCCTTTGAAGAAGAGTTCTGCCAAGTCTCATTGTTTTTCAGGAGTTAAATGTGGAGTCACACCCCTCCCCAACTACTCTAAAGAGGAAGCAGAATTTTTTCAATAAACTGCAAATTGGCATACATTCATAGGAGACACGTCACTACCATTTTGGCAGTGTGTGCATTCAGGTGTTCTGTCTGAATTGAGACTTTTAGGCACTAATAATAATTAACTACTTTCTTAGCAATGAAAAAAGTCTTAAATGCCTATTTACTTAATGGTCCCCTAGGGTGTCTTTGTTTTGAATGGGATAAAAAAAAATCTTAGCTGCAAAATAAGCAGGTGATTCTAATCAATAAAGCCAGAGGACTATATTGATTACAAGAACTCCATTCTTTAGTCATTAACCCTGTGAATTCTCTACACAAGCAACGTAGGACTACTTGTACCCAATAGAACATAGAAAGGCTCACTGAGAAACTGGAATCTCATTTCATGTCTTCCTCTTAGCCTACAGGGCCCATTTAGGTAGTCCATTCCACAGGCTGCACACGTGGGAAGAGGACTCTTGTGGCCCTCTGTAAGTAGGGTGTGTGCTTGTAAGTATTCAGGGTTTTATTTTTTCACTGGTAGTAATGGATTTGTTGACAAAGCAGTAAGCCTAGCCTGGAAATTTCTTCTGCAGGGGCAGGATATTTCCTCCACTTTTGGTGATTGTCAACATTTCTGCATTTCAAAGAGAGCATAGAGATAAGACAGAGCATTGATTTTATTAGTGAGAAACAGCAGCTAATGTGATCCATGGAATGTACAACAGGCTAAATCAGGCTATATTCTCCAACCTGGTTTGAGTTGCAAAGCTTAGGTTCATTGGTATATGTTATAACTGAACTGAGCATAGTTGCCAATCATTGATTTTCTCTGAAGTCCCACAGCACCTCGTAACAAGGAATGACACACTATATACATACTCCAGCAAGATTTGGGGGCTGTGGGTTCAAGTCCTGACCTTCCCACTAAAGAAGCCAAGTTATTTTATCCTTCAGGACCTATTTCTACACCTAATGATGGATTTGGACCAGATCTGTGCTTTACAAGTTTTAATGGGAATATGAATCACTTGGTGATGTGGTTAAAACACAGATTCTGATTCAGTGGTTCCAAAATAGTACTCAAGATTCTACCCTGGTGAAGCTGAAGTTTCATGGACACACTTTGAGAAGTAGACACTCTATGACATCTGAGGTTACTATGCTCTATGAACTATTGATTTCCAATGGCGTCAATATGTTTCTACCTTGTGCTATGGATATTTATGTAAATTCCTAATTAAACTTCAAGCTCTGTGATAGTGGAAGGTTTCTTGAATTCTGTGTTTTCTCTGTATACCCTTGGCTGCACAGTATTGGGCACAGAATAGCTGTCCAATAAATATTTGCTAATGAATTAATGAATAAGAAAATTTGATCTATTTAGAATCAGGAAGCTGGGGGTCACCTGGATGGCTCAGTCGGTTAAGTATCTGACTTCAGCTCAGGTAATGATCTCACAGTTTGTGAGTTAGAGCCCTACATCAGGCTCTGTGCTGACAGCTCAGAGCCTGGGGCCTGCTTCAGATTCCGTGTCTCCCTCTCCCTCTGCCCCTCCCCAACTCACGCGCTCTCTCTCTCTCTCTCTCTGTCTCTCAAAAAAATAATAATAATAATAATAATAATAATAAAGAATCAGTTAGCTGGAAGGATGGTTGGAGACAATCCACTGTAACACTCTCATTTTATCCATAAATCAAAGACCCAAATTACTCAGGACCTCATAGTCAGTTTATGACATGGTCACAAATAATCCTCAACCTCCATCTCCCCAAATCTATACTCACACAGCACCATACACCTCCTGATCCTCATGCAGTCATATTTCACTAAGGGTTAATCCAGAGACTATGAAAACATTGAAATCTAGTTGAACTATAATATGTAAATCTATCTTGCTTCTACCCAAAAGAAGGTAACAGAGAGGTGTAGGGAGGAAGACGAGATCAGGAAATGAATTTGGTAGGAAGCTATTTATGCTCTCAGTTCCCTCCTATTTTAAAAGACAGAGTGTTTGAAGAAACAGTCTAGAGAATATTTAGCTTGACAGATTCAGATCACAATAAATTAGCTTCTGGATATGACCAAATTACCAAACTGGTACCATGTAGCCTCAGCAGACTAACAATTTTCCTTCCATCCATGGTTTATTCCCTTTCCTCTCAGGTACATGAGCATGGGACTCACTGACTTTTTGATAAAGGAAATGTGCTAAATTTCCATGCTACAGTGTACAAAAAATTACTGCTGTGGTGAAAATTATAGTAACTATTACTCATTGAATAAAATTTACAAAAATATGGGACGTACGAAAGGGAGCTCATGTTAAGATTAGAGCCATAAGTAAGGACAAATCTTAACAACTTGTTCTCCCCACAGAGAAAGGGCATTCCTGGCAGGGTTTTAAGCATGGGAACATCATGCTTAAATCTGAGTTCTCCGGAGAGAACTCCAGCAGATTGGATAGAAGGGAAACAAGGCAGGAGGCTGTGAGCTTAAATAGGAAACTGCTGCAGAAAATCTGCCAAGACACATGAGAATATGAGCTCAGATATTGCTAGCTTGGATAGAAAGACAGGAATTTCACAAAAGATTTGAGGTTATCCCCTGTGAAAACATAGGAACATATTATGGGTGGGGCGGGGAAGATTAGAAAAATCCAGACCAGAAATAGAATATGCATGAGATTGGGAAGCAAAGTCAAAGGTGGAGTGTAAACCCTAAAGATCTAGATAGCTGTTACAGGCTGAAACCCAAATCTGGCTTTGAGTATCCTGAAAACCAACAGGAAAATAGGGTAAGGCATGGGTGGTTTTTATTGTCCAAATAGACCAAAAATATAAAATACCTTAAAAAAACAAAACAAAACAAACAGCTCTTTAAACGAAACAGAGCCCTTCTAATCACTCAGTAAGAAGAAAAACAAATTTCACATGACATTTCATATAGAAGGTAGCACAGGATACAGTCACATGTTCTCAGGAGTATCCTAAGTATAAATGTAGAAGTGATTTAATCAGGGCATTTCTATAGAGGGCCTCAATGAAATACATAATAAGCATAGAGAGACCTCATCAAGGCAATGGTACATCAATAGTTAACAAGGAAAAGAATAATCCAAATGACTCACCTCCAGATCTTAACTAAGTGGCTGCCATTTCTTGGTTATAGCTTCCGCTCTTCCTGACAATGACTCTGAGAGATTTTTTGTTGTTTTGTTTGTTGCTGTTCTCTAACTACTTGACAACGGACCATTATGATAACCCCAATTGCTATAACCTATTTTGCCCTCATAATTGGTCCACTTCTAGGAGGTAGTGGGCATTTACCTATCTTAGCTTTAAATAGGGATTGGCCTGGTTTAAGGCAACACAGGAACATTTATCAGGTCTATTTCAAGGCATCTGTGGTCTTTTTTATATTTTGAAAAGCAGATGTGATATCCAAGTCCCTTTATGTCAAGGCTGCCTTGGTTCTGTTTTCTCAGGAGTCTCCAGAAAAGTTACCTTTTAAATCCCCAATAGGGATTAATTAATCTATCACAGACCCTTAAAATCACTTTCTATTTAACTGAAGGAAGAGACAGAGGAGGAGAAGGAGGGGAAGGAAGGAGGAAAAGAAAAAAATAGTGGAAAGGAAAAAAAGAAAAAGAAGCAAGAAAGAGAAGCAAAGGAGAGGGAGGAAGAAGATGGACCAGAAGGAGAATAAAAGTTTGCATTTCAAAGGCATCATCCCCAGGGAAAACCAAGGAACCTTTAAAGTGAGGGTAAGGACAGGCTACTTTTACCAAGGAAAGATGTTTTGCCAAGCTTCCCTGAAAAGGAGAGAATGGGCATCCTTTAGATAGAATCAGCCATAAATGTAACACCACTGATTTCTTTGTGATTTGACCAGTTTCAGCTTACAGATGTGGTTACCCACATACCCATTTTATCCCTCAACCTGACTCATCTGTCTGCCATCACACAACTTGATGTGAAAATACTGCCTGGGCCTGAGGCTAGCAGGCCATCTGTGAATGGTGGCATCTTGTAAACACTATCAAAGAGTAAACCAATTCACAACTCTGGTGTCTCAGACCTTTCAATCAACTCCACCCACCATCTCAAATAAGTTCATGTAAAAACTTCTTTTTCATTCCTGTATGCCACTGAGAATGTCTTCTTTCCCTAGTACTATATTAGAGATATATAAGATAACCATGAGCCCCCCAAAGGTTGAAGAATTGATGAAGAAAATGATTCATTCCTGTATGCCACTGAGAATGCCTTCTTTCCCTCATACTATATTGCTCCATATGGAGTATCAGAGTTCCTTTACTCAGCCAGTAACAGGTATTAAATGAGGAGAAAAAAATATGTCTGATAAAACTACAAGAATATGAGCTCAGAATATGAGAAGACAAAGTTTTTGTCGTTTGGCTAACTTCTTAACCCTCAGTGCCTAGAACAAGATATGGTATCCTGTACACCTTCAGTAAATACATGCTGAATGAGATGAGCAAATACTGGTAATAAGAATATATGCCTCCCTTTGGAGGGTGTTACTTCTATGGAAACATACATGCATGTTTATAAGAACGTTTCTAGGATCACAGAATGTTAGAATTGAAAAAGAACTTGGAGATCTTGTAATCTAGCCTGAGGTTTACAAAATGTCAATAATAATGATCATAGTAATAGTAATACGAAGAAATTATTATCCCAAATTGCTGTCCTCTCCACTGTCCCACATAGTCCCCAGGCAATTAACAAGTCCATGTCCAGATTACTAGCTTGACCAGGAGGTTCATGAAGCTGATTGGTCTCAGAAGGAAATGGACAGAAAATCCAAATTTGATTGAGAACCCTGTGTATCATGGAGTGGAGGGCTAGGAAAACCCATGGAAAAGTTATGAGAGTGAGAAAAGACTGTCCCTAAGGAATATAAGCAGTGCCCCACATCGTGTAGCCTCAAAGGCCTAGAGTAATAGCTCTCATGCTGGCTCAGCACTTAACATTTTTACAGTACTTTTGCAGCCATTCTTCATTGAATGTCAGAAACTAGCATCTTGCCAGCCATATGTGATCCACAGACAGGTTTTGTGTTGGCCCACAGATTGATACACTGATCCCTGTTAGAGACTTTTGCTCATTCCTGAAAAACTGACTGCAAAGTGAAAATGTTTTTTTGATTCATTTGAACAGGAAAAATTGTGATATTTTCCATCTCATACCAAAATATACAAACTACCCAAAATCTCTCAGATTAAAAAAAAAGTATAGCAATTCAACAATGAAAACAAGTGTACAGGTAATAAACAACAATTCAAAAGTGCATAAATACAGTTTGACCATAAAATATAATGTGAATGTGATGAAAGTTTATTGTACTCATTTTTTTCCTTCTTTCTGAATCATTTTCTTCATCAATTTTTCAACCTTTGGGGGGCTCATAGTTATCTTGCACTCAAACTGCACTTGAAAATAAAGTTATAACACAGAAAAATACCCTCTGGGCAAAAGAAAAGCTTAATAAGAGAGCAGCTCAAAATGTGGAAATAACACACATGCAATTGCTGGAAAGTCATGAGAGGGTGCTACTTCTTCATGCCTGCCAGTTGGCATTCATACAAAAAACAGAACATTTTGGGTTTATCCACACATGGAGCGCAATTCAAGTTCACTCTCTATGATCTGACTAGAAACTCCTATATCAGACATTGGTAAGTGTATTTTTTCCTAAATCCACAATATAAAAATAATATCACTTCTTATAAATGTATTTATGTAGTGTGTATACAAGTAAAAAAAAAAGTCATTAAACACACATGAAAAATGGGAAGAGCCAAAAGGTGGTATAGTTTTTCAAAAGTCAATAGGGTAAAAAGCCTTTACCTGAGAAAGCAATCATAATATGTCTACATTTTAAAATTAGAATTAGTCAGGGGCTCCTGGGTGGCTCAGTCAGTTAGGCATCTAACTTTGGCTCAGGTCATGGTCTCACGTTTCGTGGTTTGCAGCCCCACATCAGGCTCTGTGCTAACAGCTCAGAGCGTGGAGCCTGCTTTAGATTCTGTGTCTCCCTCTCTCTCTGCCCCTCCCCCGCTAACACACACTCTCTCTCTCTCTCTCTCTCTCTCTCTCTCTGTCTCTCTCTCTCTCAAAAATAAACATTAAAGGAATAAATTTTTAAAAATAAACAAAATTAGAATTAGTTGGAAACATTTAAAAATGAGAAAATCACAGAAATACAGAATTCTGGCTTCTGAGAAAGTGGATGTTCAGAGCACACTGGTCTCAACATGCTTTCATGGCAACAATAGACTGGAGTAGTGGCTGCTAATTCTGAGGGCCACACACAACCCACTGTGCTAGAGAAACTGAGATACCACGATGTCTTGTGATATGTTCAAACCTGGAAATGTAGAGCTGGACTAAAATCTAGGTATTTTTATTTGAGTTCTCCATCCAGAGTATAACATTAATAAGGGATGCCTCTCTGCAGATCCACCCAGGAAATTCAGACTATTTCACTAAATATAGCAGGACGTTATTGAGGAGTACATGGAAACAAGCATAATTTTCTTTAGTTTCTCTGACTCCTGCATTTTCCAGGTATGTTGTGCTCTTGTTCCTGAAGAACAGCATCTAGGATCACCTTTCAGTCACCAGAAACAGTTCTCAACTTTGCCTGTACATTGGATTCACCTGGGGAATTTTAATTCATACTGATGGCATGGTCCCACCCCTGGTGATTCTGATTTAATCATCTGGGGTACAGTCAGGCATCAGGAGTTTTCAAAGCTCCCCAGGTAATTCTAATGTAGAGTCACTATTGAGCAGCACACAGATGCAAACTCTCTCTTGGGCTAAGCCTACACCTTTTGCTTGAGAAAGTCCTAGCTTTCTTTGGAGAAGGGAGCGCTAATGCCCCTTTCTTACCACCAGGGCGACCCAGGGCAATTGGAGCAGAGCCTTGTTCCTGGATGTTAAAGCTTTACTTGCCAAATCCAAATACTCTGTTGGTAATAATAATCATTACTATTGAGGAAGCACTTACTTTGTGCCAGGCAATGCACTAAATACAGTAAAACCTTGGATTGCAAGTAACTTGTTCTGCAAGTGTTCCACAAGATGAAAAAACATTTCTAATAAATTTTAACTTGATAAACAAGCAATGTCTTACAATAAGAGTCGTATGTGATGCCAAACATCACATGATCACAACTGAGCCAATGGTTCTTCTCTCTCTCTTGCTGCAGGATTGTGGGTGATCATCTCCCATGGTCCGATGCTCAGTCTCAGGCCACGGTGTTTGAAATCAGAAATCAGTGATTTTTCAAAACATTGAAAGGTGCCCATAACTAGCACTAGTGGATTCTTTGTCACTTCAAGGCACCTATGGACAGTCCTTTGCTTTCCCATACAAGAGTAAATTTAGGAGTGCTTTGCTTCATTCTAGGTCAGGCTGTCTGCTGATAAAGACCCTTTCTTCTGCTGCCTTATTGCCAGTTACATTAAAT
Organism: Herpailurus yagouaroundi; assembly: GCF_014898765.1. NCBI lineage: Eukaryota > Metazoa > Chordata > Mammalia > Carnivora > Felidae > Herpailurus > Herpailurus yagouaroundi. Next base: position 18,727,752 of record NW_024412415.1, on the reverse strand, counting down.
ACAGTATATGACAAGAGTTTATTTTTAATACTTTATATTAAACCTTATTATAAAACTTTTATTTAAAACTTTATTATAAACTTTATAATCATTTGTATCAATACAATTTAATACTGTAGTGTAGATAACATCCATGCAAGCATATACAATGGCCCCCATGCAAAAAAAAAAAAAAAAGACTGAAAAGAAAGGCAGTAAGAAGAAGGAGATGATTACGGTGAATGTTAAGAAAGAAATCAAGAAGTACAAACAAGATATGCGAGTAGCCAAAATTGCAAGATTTTATAAGAAGTCTACATCAACCATATTAAAGAAGAAGGGGGCTTGATGCAGCAAAAGGAGTCATGAGAATATCAAAACAATGGCCACGTGTTCTGTAAAATGAAGAAAAATTGCTTCTGGTTTGGAAAAACAAGGAGCAACTAGCAGGTGATACTGTGACCAAGAAATTTATCTGTGAGAAAGCCTTATACACCGACCTCATAAGTAAACTGCCAGGTACGTCAACAAAAAATGAAGGCTTCAAGACAAGCAGGGGATAGTTTGATAACTCTAAGAGGAGAAGTGGCATCCATAGTGTTTTGAGGCATGGAGAGGCTGCGAGTTCAGACACTAAGGCAGCTGAGGCATTCTCTATTCAGTTCCAGAAGCTCCTGGTTTCTGAGTATTACCTGCCAGAACAAGTTTTTAACTGAGATGAGATGGGGCATTTTTGGAAAACGATGCCAAAAAGGACCTACATTACAGAAGAAGAGAATGCAATGCCCAGTCACAAGTCCATGAAAGACTGTCTCACCCTCTTGTTTTGTGTTAACACAAGCAGGGATTTCAAAGTCAAGTCCCTGTTCATGTATCATTCCAAGAATCCATGAGCCTTCAAGAAATGCAAGGTGCAGAAGAGTCAGATAAACATTATGCAAAGATCCAAGAGCAAGGCTTGGGTCACTATTATCTTGTTTGTTGAGTGGATCAACAAGGTTTTCAGTCCTGCAGTGAAGAAATATCTCTCAGAAAAGAATCTGCCACTCAAAGCCTTGCTGGTTATGGATTATGCTCCTGCTCATCCTCTAGGCTTTGAGGACGACTTACTAGAGCAGTTCGAGTTCATTAAGGTCAAGTTCCTTTCTCCCAACACCACTCCAATCCTCCATCCCATAGATCAGCAGGTCATTTTGAACTTTAAAAAGCTTTACACCAAAGCACTATCTCAGTGATGTTTTGAGATGACTGAAGGAACAAACCTTACTCTCCAAGAGTTCTGGAAAGTTCATTTCCGCATTATGAACTGCCTCAAGATCATCAATAAAACCTGTGATGGGGTCACTAAGAGAACCCTCAATTGTGCTTGGAGAAAACTGTGGCCTGATCGCATTCTTGGACATGACTTAGAGGGGCTTGCTCATGACAGAAGCTGCCAGTTGTTGATGAAATTGTGTCCTTGGGGAAGACCATGGGACTGGAGGTGAATGAGGACAACATTCAAGAGCTGGTGGAGGAACACAGCCAGGAGCTGACCACGACAAACTGATGGATCTGCGTCTCAAGCAATAGCAGGAGGTTATGGAGGAGGTCTCATCTGCAGAGAACGAGTAGAAAAAGCCAGAGGAATCCCTCACTTCAAATGAGATTAGGGAGATGTGTAAAATGTGGGAAACAGTGCAAAATTTTGTAGAAAAGCACAACTCAAATAAGGCTGTGGCAGTGTGAGCAATGAATCTGTTTAAGACAATGCAATGTCACATTTCTGCAAAATCCTCAAAAAGAAGCAAAATCAAGTGTCATTAGATAGACTCCTTGTTAAAGCTGCATGAAAAGAGAAAGATTCCATTGAGCACATAGACAGCAATGATTCCATTAGTGATAGTGAAAGTCACCCCATACAATAACCCTCCTCTCTCTTGTCTCCCTCACACCAGCCACAAAGGTTTTCAAAGGTAAGTGCAGGTTAATTTATTTTTCTTTATATTGTGTATTTTCTTTATTATTTGGTATTATATAAGAGTATTGTAATCATTTTATATGACTGTTTTTGGGTTGTAAAATAAATCATCTGAGTTTCCATTATTTTTTTTTAATTTTTTTTTTCAACGTTTATTTATTTTTGGGACAGAGAGAGACAGAGCATGAAGGGGCGAGGGGCAGAGAGAGAGGGAGACACAGAATCGGAAGCAGGCTCCAGGCTCTGAGCCATCAGCCTAGAGCCTGACGCGTGGCTCGAACTCACAGACCGCGAGATCGTGACCTGGCTGAAGTCGGACGCTTAACCGACTGCGCCACCCAGGCGCCCCTGAATTTCCATTATTTTTTATGGGGAAATTCACTGTGATATACAAGTGCTTAGGAATTCAAGCATGTTTCCAGAACGAATTATGCTCACAAACCAAGGTTTTACTGTACTTTGTATATATTATCCCATTCAAGCCTCAGAAGCACCCTGTGAGACAGTTATTATTATTTTCTTCCCTATTTCCAAGATGAAAGTTCAGAACTTACATAAATCAGCCAAGTCACCCAGTTTCTAAGAGGCAGAACTGGATTCTACTGTGGCCTGATCCTAAAGCCTGAGCTCTTCAACGATCATACCATGCTGTCCAACTTAGGGCTTGCCAGCAGCCCATACATGGTTTTATTTCTGTAAAGCAGATTATATAATTTCAATGCCACTGGCAAAAATAGAGTTATGTTATCTAGTGGTTAAGCGAAAGAGCTCTGTCTGGAGCCAGACAGCCAGGGTTCCAATCCCAGCCCCATCACTCATGGCCTGGGTGACTTTGGGCAAGCCACTTGATCTTCATCAATTGCAATTTACTTTCTCCTGAAGGGAGTTAATAATAGTACCTAGACCATAGAGTTGCGGTGAGAAGTAAATGACATTAGCAGATTGAAAACACATTCACAATGCTTGACTTATACTATTTAATGAATAGCATATTAAATTTTTTATCATCATAATTATTATTACTATGCAACATCCAGGAAGACAGGGGCTTGGTCCTTAGACTTTGTTCCCACAGATGAGTATATGCCTAGTTTTTACTTTTTTGTGTGACACTTAACAACCCATTTATTCCATAATATATCTAAAACATGCTATTAAATACAGGCCTCCAATTCAATCTGTGTATAGAGAAACAGGACAAGTATCAAGAAAAAGAAGCTGTGATGATACGAATCCAAAGGATCCTCTTTTCCTATGGTTCAGTAATCTATCATCAAATTTGCACTTTCCCTGCTGCATCAGAAAGCATTAAGCCAATGGAGCTAATTCTATTCTCCTACTAGAATTGAGGTCTTATAAATTTCCTTTGGAGGAATTTATAACCCAGATCAGACAGCTATCCAAGATACACAAAGCACCAAATAAGTCTCAATAAAGAGTCTCAATACCCATGAGAAAAAATGAAGATGGTATTATAGCTTTGTAATAATGAGAGGTAAACTATTCCCTGGAAGGGGAGTGGAAGGTAATGAGTTATTTGAAATTCCAGGGATCAGGGCAATCTTTCTAGAAGACCTACAACATTTAGCACATTGACATAGGCAAGTAGAAATTTCTTAAGTGCTTTATTATCACAGTAATGAGAATTCAGAACTTACCTGTACTTTAAACTTCTGAATTATTGTTTCAAGAGCCTTTCTCCAAAGGCTTTCTTATCATTATCTCACCTCTGAATATAATGTCAACTGTGAAAAAAAGAGTGTGGAAGGGTAAGATGTTCTGAATATTTAGAACATTCAAGAGCCCACATATTCCACCTGGGATGCTCTGACCTGCTCATCCTAAATTGGCTGTTAGATAAAGCTTTGTTCCCTATGGTCTGTCAGCTGTACTCCCAATTTGCTGCTTAACTGATCCACACATGTAGATATGTGTCTGAGTGTTAGGATATTTTACATTTTAGAAAAAAAAAAAGACAAGAGGTCTTAGCAATATGCCTTATCCAATTATAGGAGCCCACAGAAAAGCACAGAAAGGTTCAAAGAATCCCACAGTGGGAGAAGAGTTCAGAATAACTTTATTGGTGGTCTTGAAGAGCTAAGCTAAATCAACTCAATGAGCCATTAAAGGAGGAAGGGGAAAGAAAAAGGATAATAAAGATGCATCTTAATCCCAAATGTACTCATCACAAAAAGGCTGCTTTTTCCATATGGACAATACCCAACTGCCATTCTTTTTTAAGTAGTGGTAAGAGCTATTAAAGCAAACAGGACCTTTACCTGGAACACCATTAACAAAAACTCTTAACCAGAGGTGGGCAAGGGATTCTGACCATACATTTATCTTTTCAGCTAAATGCATATGCTTAGGAAGCAATTGTGTCCAAGGGTTATCTTCAAAAAACAAATACACACATTTTGCTCTTAAAGTAAATATATGGTACAAGATGATCATCTATATGGCAAAGTCAACACACACACACACACACACACACACACACACACACATCCCTTTTTCAAAGAAGCTTACTTTTCTGAAACTCTGTGGTTAGAACTTATCCAAGCATGAAAAAAATATGCATTCAGGATGGAAATAAAAACAAGGTAATATTATAGCACTTTCACGGGACTGAAAAATCGACAAGTTCTTTTAATGAAGTGAATTCTTATTTCTAAAGTATTCAATAGCTAGCTTTTAATTAAATAAGATTTTTACAAAATTCAATTTTGACTTCTTAGTCATTTATCTCTCTTTAGGTATTTGCGATTGTCAAGGAAGAGGCATTGCTTCTCCTCTGTCCCTCATCTTCCAACATAGGACTCTAGAAGTTTATCCAAAGCCACAAGTCAAAAACTTATATGTGAGTTGGTTTAAAACTCTTAAGATCCTTGAGAACAGAACCCACAGTCGATGAGCATTAAAAAAGTCCATTTAAGAAGATGTCTTCATGCATTTGGGGTGCTCTAACAAACCATAAACTGGATGGCCTGTAAACAAAAGAAGTTTATTTCTCACAGCTCTGGAGGTTAAGAAGTTTAAGATCAAGATGCTAGAAGATCCATGTCTGTGTGAGCCTGCCTCCCACTTCATAGACAGCCATCTTTCTGCTGTTTCCTCACATAGTGGATAGAGCAAAGGGAGTACTGTGGAACATTCTTGTATAAGGGCACAAATCCCATTCATTAGGGCTCCACAGTTGTGACCTAAGCACCTCCCACATCTCTTAATATTATTATATTGAAGGTTATGATTTTCAACATATGAATTTTGAGAATGATATAAACAGTTAGTCTATATCATTCCATTCCTGTTCCTACAAAATTCATGTCCTTGCATGCAAAACAAATTTATTCCATCCCAATAGCTCCAAAAATCTTAATTCATTCCAGCATCAACTCTAAAGTCTAAGTCCAAAGTCTCATCTAAATGTCATCTTAATCAGATATGGATGTGACTCAAGGTATGATTCATCCTGGGGCAAAATTCCTCCCCAGCTGGGAACTCATGAAACCAAATAACTTTGTGCTTCCAAAATACAATGGTGGGATGAGCCTAGGATAGATATAGCCATTTCAAAAGAGAGAGACAGGAAAGAAGAAAGGGGTAACAAACCCCAAGTAAATCCAAACTGCAAGGCAAATTCCAAGAGCTCTTAAGGCTTGAGAACAATCCTCTTTGACTTGATACTCTGCCTTCCAGGCCCATGGGGCAGAAATCCTACCCTCAGATCCACTGGATGGTGGCCCTGTCTCTGTAGCTTTGCCAGGCACAAGTTAGGCACCATAGCTTTGGGCATCCCTGCCCTGAGGCAGCTTTGTACCCCACAACGCTCCAGCACTGGAGCCCTGGGCTCTGCCTGAAGGCCCCATCCTTTGAAATATCAGTGGAGGCAGCTATGTTCCCATGGCTCTTCTAGGTACAGCTCACATAGCACTGGGGCCTACCAAAGAGGCACATGGGGTGCCAAGGAACACGGAGAAGGAGTAGGGGGGCAGAGATTATGAGGAGTGCTGGGCAGCCTACAGAGGCCCCATAGGCACTGGCTGCCCCTCTTTTGCATTCTTCCATTGCCTTGAACAACAGCTCCTGGCTTCTGTTTAGATGGCTAACTAATCTCCTTATCAAAGGTGGTTTGGCCTCCCCTTTAGTGCTCTCTCCAAATATACTTTCTCATTTCTTTACCATATGGATAGGCTGGGAATTTTCCAAATCTATAAACTCTGCATCCTCTCTGATTTTTTTCACTCTTGATAAGAGCCCCAGTTCCTGTTCAGATTCAGTCTCAAACTCAAAGATATGACCTCAGAAGCTAAGTTTCTAAAAATGAAGACAATACCATTCCTTATAAGCTTGCCTCACCACTGTACCCAGGATCAGCTCTGTGACACCTCTAGGGCTTCCATGGCTTTTTAATACCCAGCACAGGACAAAAGATGTCCCAATGGGGGCACCAAAGGATTTCAGCAGATCCTTGGATCCTATCTTTATTTACATTCATTCTTACAAACACTGAATGACCACTGTGTATAAAACACTATGAAGAAGAAAAACATTAAGAACGTCTCCCTTTTCTCAAGGATGTAATGATCCACTGGAAGAGAAATGAAGCTGAAACTGGAGTGTGTTTTAATTGAGGCACAAAATTCTATGATACCACAAAAATTGCAGTCCCATATAGAAGGACTGGGTGCACGTTCAAGAGAGGCTGATTTTCACCAGTCCAATTGAGACTTAGCCTATTTTGAACCCTACTGACCTGATCTGTGGGACCAACTATTGCCAGACCTTAGACAATCCTTGGACCTAGTAGGTAACACCTGCTTTAGTCACTGCCCAAGAGACTGCTGGGGATTTTGACCAACTGGGCAACCTTGTCACACTGTCACAATGCCTACAGTCTTTGGGGAAGAGGGATGGTTCCAGCATCTCCGGTCAGATTACCACCTTGGAATACCAAGGTAAGCCTAGCAAGGAGGTAAATTTTGAGCTAGCTGTTGAAAAAACAAATACAATTTTAATGACTGTTTGTATATCTCTGTTGGAAGCCAGAGGAAAGGAGAGAAGACATTCCAGACAAAAAGAGCTAGTAAGAATAAAGGCACAAAGGTGCATTGATGTATTCTCTCAGGTATAAAACAGAGATATACGTTAATCCTATCCCAGTGGGGAATACAGAGAAGGATACACCCAAGTTTCAATGATCTTTTGAACCCCTTTGCTGAATGGAGATATTCATGGATACTAAGATTCCTACCTCAGTGTTACACACATACAGTAGGTAAACAAAACAAAACTATGGATTAATTTAATGTCCTTAGCAACTGGAATATATCACCCAATGCTGTGGTCTTAAAGTACTGGAGACTTACAGTTTGTTAAAATAAATTTGGATGATAGAACTTTTAACTACCTATGTATACAGTGAAAAAAATATTGACTAAACTATCTTTGAGTAATACCCTCCTGTTTTATGTGAGACACATATGTGTCATATGTGAGACCAACCTTAACTGATGAGTAACAGTAAAATGAGCCCAAACAAAGCAATAGAAACTAGATTTGTGTAAATCTGAAGAACAGATCCTTGTCAGGTTTTAGGGATGGAGGCAAAAAGGAGAAAAGGAATCTCAGCAGCTATTCACAGTCAATCCTTGTGTAGTGATGCTGGGGAAGCCTTACTAGGTCTTAGCCCCAAATCCCAGCTCACTCTTCCCCCATCAGGCTAGTGAGGTTGGGTACATTGCTCCCTCAACAGCTTTTGTGTGACCTGGCAGCTATGTCCACAGCTGTGACCTGGCAGCCTTGGAAGCCACCAGCTAAGAACTGAGTGGCTATACTAGAACCAAGCAGAGAGTGGGAAAGGAAGGCATAATAGGGACAATTTATTCTTATTTGTAGCTCTGTCAGGTATGAACAGCAGAGAGAGAAAGTAACTGTCTCTTTACAAAGCTGCTTTCCACCCAGATTTTATTTGTTTCCACTTCTTCCAAGCCATTCCTGGGACCTCAATTCCTCTCCATCAACCACCTAGCTTGGTGTGCAGTGTGCATAAGGAAAATTGTCATGAGTGGTATTTGCTATTTGACATTTTCTACCAGAGTGACAGAAGGAAGGAAGGAAGGAAGGAAGGAAGGAAGGAAGGAAGGAAGGAAGGAAGGAAGGAAGGGAGGGAGGGAGGGAGGGAGGGAGGAGGGAGGGAGGAGGAAGGGAGGGAGGGAGGGAAGAAAAGGGAAAGAAGGAAGGAAGAATTTACATTAAAAAAACAGTACAGGGGCGCCTGGGTGGCGCAGTCAGTTAAGCGTCCGACTTCAGCCAGGTCACGATCTCGCGGTCCGTGAGTTCGAGCCCCGCGTCAGGCTCTGGGCTGATGGCTCAGAGCCTGGAGCCTGTTTCTGATTCTGTGTCTCCCTCTCTCTCTGCCCCTCCCCCGTTCATGCTCTGTCTCTCTCTGTCCCAAAAAAAATAAATAAACGTTGAAAAAAAAATTTTTAAAAAAAATAAAATAAAATAAAAAAAAAAACAGTACATCACTCATCTTCTGCAGATGCCGCTGGTATATGAAGGCAAAGGCTACTCTGACATTCAACTCTGCCTTCAGTTACCTCTACCCCTAAAATTAACTGCACTGAGAATTATCCCAACAATACTCCTGAAATAGGCTGCTCAATGCCCACTTAGCCATATTCAGAAGGGAATCCAGGCCAAAAGCCAGGTAGAGTACATGCCAGCATCATTTGAGGTATAAACTTTCTAATACCAAACACTATGCAACAGATGTATCTTCCTACTGATGTTAAACTTGGGTTCTATTGAATTATTTTGCATTCCCTAAACCCATACAGTCAAAGTAATTCAACAAATATTGGGGTGCCTGTGTGGCTCAGTCAGTTAAGCATCCAACTCTTGATCTCAGCTCAGTTGATGATCCCACTGTTTGTGGGCTCAAGCCCCACATCAGGCTCTGTGCTAATGGTGCAGAGCCTGCTTGGAATTCTGTTTCTCCCTCTCTCTCTTGGTCCCGCCCCCACTCATGCTCTTTCTCTCTCTCTGAAAACAAATAAACTTTAGAAAAAAAATAATTATTAAGTTCTGCTATGTTTCATACATTGTTATAAATACTTGGAATATGGTAGTTCACAAGAGGACAAAATCCTGTTCTTATAATACTTTACTCTTAGTAGAAGAAACTACACAATAAAAGAAGGAAGGAAGGAATGAACGAAGGAAGGCAGGAAGGCAGGAAGGAAGGAAAGGTGATAATAAATGAAGAAAAATAAAATAAATAAGATAGAAAGTGACAAGACAAGATGATAGGACTGAGGAGTCGCTATTTTAAATAAGGTGATCCAGGAAGACTCTAAGGAAACAAGGTATGGACTCAATTCCAAGTAAATTTCTTGAAAAGGGAATGTAAGAAAGAACACTTAAGTCAGAAAAGTTATTTCAAGTTCTAACTCTGCCACTGACTCACTTGTGTCCTTAGGAAAGTCTGAACGTCCTTTCAAAAATAAGGAGATTGGGCCCATCTCTCTGTTCATTCATTCCACCCACATTTAATGAGCATGTTTCATGGTCCAGTCCCATTCAAAGTGCCAAAGACAAAAAGATAAATAAGATTTTGTCCCCACTTTCAAGGAGCTTGCTATAAGGGAGAGACAGCTCTGATAATTACATATAATACTCTGTGATAGTTATAATAACAGAAATGAGAACAAAAGCTCTGAAGAGCACAAACGAGGAAGCCATGCCTAAGTATTTTTGCAGTTCTACAACTCAATGCCTCTGAATCTACTAGCCTTCCCCTAAAAGGCTACTGAATCTACTAGCCTTCCCCTAGATGATAATACCCCAACTTAGACTCACTGAAGTCAGTTCTTCAATAAAATGCTCACTTCACTTTTAACAACCAATAGGAGACCCATCAAGAAAGTCAAGCCTTTCTGCTAAATTTAGAAAATTTTTAAAATTTTAAAAAATTTTGCCAATTTAAAAAAAATACACATCTCTGAAAAACTATCACGTTAAACTTTGTAAAATGCCTAAAGGTGGCTGCCATGGAGCGTAGGGGCACCTTGACTTAGCAACCTGAGGAAAGGCCAGCCCTTTCAGACAGTAGGAGCAGGAGGACAACTGTACCTTGACAACTTGATTCATTTGTCTCTGGCTGATGATAGGCTCAGCTGAAGCACAGGGAGCTCTGAACTAGACAGTTTTCTTTACTCACCCAAATGACCACTTTCAAAAAATGTGTGTAGTAGTTGTTGATATATGCTCATCTCTGCACCAAATACGTAAGATTTCCCCCTGTCCCTCAGAAAGCCAGCTAAACTTGACTAAGCCCCAGTCTTTGGCCTCCTAATGTCCAGAGGCCTCCCTGTGGCTTCAGGGAGCATACAGAACTCTCTGCCCTGGTGTAACTCTTACTCCACAACCCAGCAGAACACACACTGTCTCAGTTCTCACTTGTGTTGATTTTAGAGCAAACCTCAGCCCATAAATAAGTTTTTCCAAAGCCAGTCTACACACACACATACACACACACACACACACACACACACACACACACACACACACACACACAATTCATTCCAACCCAAGCATTTGGTGAATTAAAATCTTACTGAAGATTTTGAAGTAAGGTCAGAGGAAGGGTTGACACCGAGTACTTACAGCCTTCCAGCCTGCCTCTCATGGCCCCCTTCATGCTGCATTCCTTCCCTGTCCTTCTTCCATCATCTCTCCAGAGCAACAGACAGGATATCCCTCTCTTTTCATGCAGAACATACACTTTCACCGTCAGGTCCACTCCGGAAGGTCTCTTTTTTACCCCAAGTTTCCACCAAAGCATTTCCTTCAAATAAATGTGGCATCTTTCCTAAGAAGAATTCTGATTCATAAAATAAGCTCCTTTTGTTTCATTAAGAGTTATGCAAATAAAACAATTCCAGAAGAGCAAGTAGATGTCACCCAGACCAATGTTATTTGAAAACTACAACAGAAGGGACTACATGAAAATTCTTAAAGATAAACTATTAATTAGTAACAACCAAGTCTCAAGTATTTGAAGTCATTTACCACAGCTGTATTCTTTTAACAAATGTGTACCAAATGTCAGCTTGAGAATACTTAACCACCAGTCCCTATTTCACTGGACTCCATATTCACAAAAGGAAGATTTACAGATGTAGAATAATGTCAGAGAGTAATAAGACCTGTAGAAAATGAAAAAAATAAAAAAAAAAAACTTAATGGAACTTGCCTAAAGAGCTTGTATAACCCACTGAAGTATAGGAATACAAAATTAAACAACAATCCACCAGCAAGAAATTCCTAAGCAACTGTGAGAACTATGCCATACAACATTTCTTTTCCCTCTTAAAGACAAGAAAATCTATAAAACCCTACATTCCTAGTCCTTGAAGAAATTCAACAACTGTCTGTTAACACCACAGTGAAGTCACACCTCTCACATTTACATGGATTTTACAGTTAGTAATTAAGCACACAAATAACTTGGAGTCTAAGAATGCAGTTTATAAACCTGTGTAGCATAAGCTAAAAGTCTGTCCCTTAGAAACTAAACTTGAAATAATTACTAATGCAGATATTGAGTGTTCTCCATTGTTGTTATACTAGCTCTGTTACAAGTAACCAGTCTAATGTGGACTAGAGTGTGGAGAAAGTCATCTGGATCAGGGCAAGGCCAGAGTCAGTCTGAGACATTAAGATACATAAACAAAATAAAACAGCAATTCCTTGGATACCCCTGTCTAAAAACTCCACCAATACCCTGGTAAAATGGTGTGAGATTAACCCCAAAACACACTGAGGTTCTACCTGTATTGTGTTCCAGGTATGTGCACATAGAGTAGTAGCCTTCGCATCATGGCAACAACCCTACGGGTGATTAACTGAGAGAGTTGGTAAGGAAGGAAATAAAATTAATGATAGGTTCATACCTTAAACATTATTACTTAATCTTAAAACATATCTATATATTCATTTGTTAATCTTTTGTAACAGGACCAAGAGTGAAGTGTAGGTCCTCTGATTAGGATTCTATAAAGTCTTGCTTGGGGCGCCTGGGTGGCTCAGTCGGTTGAGCGTCCGACTTCGGCTCAGGTCATGATCTCGCGGTCCGTGAGTTCGAGCCCCGCGTTGGGCTCTGTGCTGACAGCTCAGAGCCTGGAGCCTGTTTCAGATTCTGTGTCTCCCTCTCTCTGACCCTCCCCCATTCATGCTCTGTCTCTCTCTGTCTCAAAAATAAATGTTAAAAAAAAAATTTTAAAGTCTTGCTTATGTTCACTATACTCATTATGCTTCAACTACAACTTCTAATTTGTTTCTTTAAAGTAGAATGATAGGGGCGCCTGGGTGGCGCAGTCGGTTAAGCGTCCGACTTCAGCCAGGTCACGATCTCATGCTCCGTGAGTTCGAGCCCCGCGTCAGGCTCTGGGCTGATGGCTCAGAGCCTGGAGCCTGTTTCCGATTCTGTGTCTCCCTCTCTCTCTGCCCCTCCCCCGTTCATGCTCTGTCTCTCTCTGTCCCAAAAATAAATAAACGTTGAAAAAAAAATTTAAAGTAGAATGATAACTTAAAGGTGATTACAAAGCATCTATATGATCTGTAGATTTTTATAATTTCTTCCAGTTATTTACAGTCATCTCATCCACACTTTTTATAAAACAAAAAATTTATAGAGACTTGATATTATCAAGCCTTTCCAAAGCACTCAGATTAGCTTTAGTAGAAACAATTCTTTTTAATTTTTATATTGGTACTTCATCAATTATGTAAGAGTTGTGATATTTAATTGAATTATGTAATTACAATGATAAGTACAAGTGGCATAAACAGGTTGGGAAACAAACACAACAGGCGCTTGGTAACATTAATTGACCGAGTGTGAGTGTCCTGAAAGCCAGCCTACCAGCTACAAGAGTTCAAAGGGCCTTGGGCTCAGTCAGAAAGTCCTTGAGGGAATGGAGAAGCAGGTTAAGTGGAGCTTGGATAAGAGATTCTGTGGTATATACATGTGCATGTACAAACATAATCTCTCCTGCTTGAGTGCTCCACTCCTTATCCCCTCAGGAAAAAAAAATGCCTTCTCATTCCCTCTTGACTCAGCTTCATGCATACAGAGAAAAAAGTCATGGGATATTTCAGTACTCCCATGCTATAACTGCTAAATCTTTGGCTAAATAAAGTAGTGAGATAAAAATGCAATAGGAATAGCTTAGACTTTGAAAGGACAACAGCAGGGCCAGCTTTCACCTCAATGGAACAGGAATAGCTACAATGTTCTCCTGCCTCAAAATATCACCTCCACAAGTACTGAAGTCATTTACATCCATGTTTATTGACTCAGGCTTATTGTAAAATGAAGAGAAAGCTAATCTGTTCTACATAATAAAGTAGTTGACTTTTTCTTTTCCAACTTCCTGGATCATCCCAAGAGATAAGGGGACTGAGGGCCCTGGACCTGGGAAAAGAGGAGAAAAGAGATAAGTGGCCTGGAATGAAAACTTATCTAGTAGCAGTCAGAGGATGAAAGAAGAGGTGGCCAAAGAGCTTCCTGGCTCTGGAGAAGACTTGAAAACTTCAAGTCAGTGATGCTGACCACATTTATTTAATGTATTAACTTGCCTGTGCTGTGATGTACCACTCCTCAGATTCCCCAAAACCTTTCATCAAAGTCTATGACTTGTATGTAACACCTTTGTTGATAGTGCTTTGGGTACAGCACTGTTTCCCTGGATAGAGCAACACAAGCTTGAAGGAAACAGAAGCTCCAGGATGTAGAACCCTGAACAGGAACAGAGAATCAAGCAAACGTAAAAATTTGAAACAAGAGGTGACAGAGGTCCATTGGGATAGCCATAGACACATGGGGCACTGTTTGCAACACCATAAGCAGACTGTGCCATCAAGATGCTTACAGTCTTATCAAGGAAAATTGTATGTGTCCATATGACATATTAACATAAGAAGAGTAGATATCATGTGCTGATATGAATGACAAGTTGCATGTGGGGTGCAAGTTACACACTAAACAGACGGCAGTACCAACTGAAAAGTATAAAATAGGTTATAAAAGAAAGGACATGATTTGATTTGATGATGTCCCTATCAAAAACTATTGTTTACATCTAGAAGAAAATACTAACATTGAAAAAGCAGGGTACTTCCTTGGGCACCACTGCCATCACTAGTCATTTCTCTATGACAGGCATGACATACATGAATAATTTCCACTGTTACAAATTTGGACACATTCTCCACATTGATTTTTTCTCTAAAAGTTTAGTTTACCAATATCAGAAATGGATTTATATATGTCAATAAGCAAGTGTTCCGATACGCATGGATTAGGCCAAGAGGCTCATGGTCATTACTCATATTCCTCAGATGCATGTCCTGACAGGAAGCACAGCTTCCTTGTCACGGTCAACTCTCTCTCTGCAGTGGCCCACAGTGGTCCACAGTGGCCCTTTCCACGGTGCTTGGGCTGCAGTGCCCTGTAGGGCAGAGATACACATAAAATGGATAATGTGGAGCCTGCATGGGCTCAGGTCAATCCAGCTTGGAAAGTCCCAGAAAGACACCTGAAAACATCTGTGCAACTGAATAATTCCTAAGCTTCACAGATTTCTAAACAGGTAAAACTTAACCATTCCATTCTGCACAAATCTATTGACAAAGAATAAAATGAGAGACTCAAAGGAAGTTTCCAGTATGGATCCTTGGGTAAGTCTGCCCACTCCATCGTTTTCACACACTTCAAGTAATTATTACTGACTGCAGGAAAGGAAAATGGTTTCCTCAAACCATTTCCCCCCACTCATCTGCTGTCAGAAAGGTCATTATGATGGAAGACGTGTCTACAGAACTGCACAGGATAGAACAAAACATGGCCCTGCTACCAAAAGGCAATAGTTCATCCACATAACGGAATATGAATTCCCTGTTATCCATTCCAATAGTATGCCTTAGATTGTTACACACACATGATGGAACGAGAGATAACGTGTACACACACATGCTGTGTCCTTCATGTACATCCACACATTTGATTTTAAATGAAAAGGTCTTAATGTCATGTTTTAGCCCATATTCTTCTATACCTTTCATAGTCCTGATTTTGAACTTTCCCTTCAACATGCTATATTTATCATCCTTAAAATGTAGGGGATACAGAGCTAGCAGTAACAGTCATTTGGAGCATGCATTGTAAGTTACAGAGAAAATAGAGGTTCTGGTTTATTATGCTGAAGCTGTAAAGCCACGAATACAAAATATGGCTGGCAGTCAACTTGCTTTATTCTTCTTTTAACAACTTACTAACAGTGTGTAAATATAAAAGCAAACTTTGATTTTTCCATCAGAGCTCTCTGAAATGGATACTAGAGTGCATTTAACATTGTGACCAGAAATATTGAAATTTGACAGCTGAGAGGTTAAAGGTCTCAAATTTATACATCGAGGTGTTTGTTCCTGTCATCATCCCAGCAGCTTCCTCAGAATAACCCCTTTTGCTTACTGAACCTTTGAGAAACAGAGAACATTAAGTAATACATTGTGGCAGACGTCCTGGGATTTTGCTCCCACCAGGAAGCAAGCCATCCTAAGCTCACTAAAAGAATTCTAGGGATATGAACGGACATCCTTGCAACCTTTAACTATTGTGTAGAAAAATCTCCTATTGTTTAGGGCCATGGTCTAAATGTGTTACCCTAAACTCCTGGATTTTGTGCTTGGTTCCGCACATACCTCTCATCTGACACTTCCTTCTGCTGAAATTCTATTTGCTGACAGAAAATGATCACTTGAGCTCTTCCCTAAAAGATGGGAATACTATCTCACTCCAGCAAAATTTATCTTTAGGACAAATACTCCCTTCCATCTCACTTCCCGTTTCAGTATCTCCCCTTTCAAGTAGCATTCCAACCTTCACCCCCATCTCCCAATGTACCTAGACTGCCCTGTCCTCCATGCTAGCCAGCTGATCAGAATCCACACTGTTGGTATTGAGAAGATCTGGGTCTACCTCAAAATCTTGACTCTTCAAAAGCATAAATCCAGCAGCCAATTTGCAAAATATGTAGCAGTAATTTCTCCAAATAGAATAGGAATGAACTCTAGTAAGAGTCATAAAGGAACAAGGAGACAACTGTCATAATAGCTCAAATGTGTTAAGTACTTATCTGGCCTCATTCGAAGTGGATCACACGTGTTAACTCATTTAATCTTCACAACAGTCCCATTAGGCTTATGTCATTTTATCCCTTCTCCCTTTTTGTTTTTTAACAGAAAAGAACAAAATGAAAAAGATTTTTTTTCTTAAAGATGCCTTAAGATAAAGATTCTGGGTAGTCTGCCAGACTCTCCCACCAAAGAGCTATGTGACTGACTCCCATTATAATATGTACAGTTAAATGTCATGAATCTTCAAGATCACTTGCAAACTGTTGAAGCTTAGAATGGAAGGCCTGGGACACCAGGGTTCTGCCACAAACCCATTTTTAATAAAATATACTTCATTAAGAATTTAATGTGTTATCCCTCCCAGGGATATCTGTCATCTAATAGTATCCCAAACCAGAGGGATTAATAGTCAAAGACTGAACATTAGGTTTATCACCTTTTGGCAAAAAAGAGAGACATCTTTGTATCCTTTCAAACTATGCTACACCAAATAACCATTTCTCATTTGTGAATAAGGCCTTAACTGGTTGAAGTGAGACAAAACAGGCAGGCCTGACTCAACACAGTCTGTCCCCCTGCTTCCAGGTTTTTCAGAAGGAAAGCACAAAAAAAAACCATATTTGAACAGCTAGGAAATAAAACATAATTATTTTTTAATGTATAGAGGATATTTGAGAATTGCCCCATTAATGCTACATCAACAAGAAAAACCTCAAAACATTTCCTTCAAACTTGAGCCTGCATCAGAATCAACTGGAGGGGTTATTAAAACCCAGGCCCCAAATTAGAGTTTCTGATTCTGCATTTCTAACAAGTCCCCGGGCAATGCTGATGCTGCCGGTCCAGTGACCACACTTTGAGAAACAATACTTCTTACCAGAATAGGGGAAGAATGTGCTAGGTTTCTCTAGATGCTTGGGGATAAACAAAAAAAGCTGATAAAGGTTTAGTTCTAGCATTAATTCTCAGAGTAGGTTTCAGCATCAAATATGCTGTAAGCTCTTATAACGTGCCAAACACTATGCTAGGCACTGAAGGAGACATATTGAAGGAAACAGACAGTGCATCACACTCAGACAAGTAGCCTTGGGAAGAGCTTCTCACCAGGAAAGGGTCAGACCCACTGGCACTGCAGAGTCACACTGGGCAAGCCACCAAGGCATGCAGGGCTGGAGGCCCCCAGGAATGTAGGCAGTCAGATGAGCATCAAAACAGGGAGAGAACTCTGCTGCTCAGACACACAGCCTCCACTGGGGTACTCAGGGCTGGGCAGAGGGGGAAGTACCCACAGACACGCAGGCACACACATACACATCCCTCAGAAACTGTGCAAAACAGAGGAGGTAGATAGAAATGATCCCTTTGGGTAAGGCTAGATCAAGGGTGGTCAGTTTTATTTCCCTCCAAAGAAATTGATATTGATATGAACTCCCCCAAACCTAAGCAGAAGCATAGCATAAAAGGGAAAAAATGCTACAAAAATAGGTATTTTATGTGTCTGCCATGAAACACCTGCATAAAAAAGAAAAGGGACAAAAATCTATTTTACACCTCAAATTTAAAGATTTTACATTCCCTTCAAGTTTTTATATTAGAGCCCAGACTTGGCATTTTATACATGTGGCCCACTCTTTATAGCTCTCTGATAAAATAAATGTGAGGAAAAAAACAGGCTAGACAAGTTACCACATTGCCCCTTCCTCATATTTTGTGAAAATTATCTTTTCTCAGACTCACAAAAGTCTCAAACTCTGCATGATTTACTAGGAGGCTTTGGAAGCCAAAGCTTTTGTGGACCATTCAGCCAAGGCATATGCACTCAAGTTTTTCTTAGTTCATCTACAGGTACCAGATACATCACCCCTCTCAGAAGAACACAGCTATACTATGTGATGTTTTGAATAATCTGGGATCACTCTTTGGCCCTCATTGTGTACTCTAAAGATAAATAAATAAAACTGCACAAAATCTTCAGCAGCCATAAAATCTATTACCTAATTCCCATCTATGAACAACAAGCTAATAAGCTAATTGATGTCTTAATATCAGCTTTCCTGATTTTTGGAACAAAAGCCCATCCACTAGGTACCAGCATCCCTTCCCAAAAAGGCACAAATTCTGTTAATTCCCACATGTCATAGCTTCTTTGGGTAACACCTTTTCCCATAAACCTTAAGACTTGTTATTAAGATGCCTACAGCCACCATTTTATATGGCAACTTGGAAGCAAGCCTCTCACTAAATGAATATTAAAATCTCTTGGGTCAATAGGTCTTCCTGCTTCCCTGGCAGATAGAGTAAAAAAAGATGCCATGTTTTCCTTGGCTATCTAATGACTTTCTAACTGCTGGTTTGTTTCCATTTTCACTCTGGCACAAACGAAAAGGCTTGCAGCCCCTTCCATGGTTGCCTGAGCTCACGAACCACCATGCAAAGGCAGCAATTTTTCATTATTGATAAAATGTAATGTCATAATGTCATGGCCTTTCAGGTCATCATCTTGGTAAGTCAGCAATGACATTATCACGTTTTATAATGATAACAAATGGCCATAATGTTTGCATGTCATTTTCATTGGCTTCTTCGGAATTTTCATTTGACTCCGTCAACAGATGGAACTTACTAGCAACTTCGTATGTCTTCTTCCTTAGATCTGCTCAAGGCTAACAGTAAACTCTGCATGAAGCAAAGCTCAGATAAAGCACAACAGTTATTTTCCCCCTTTTGAATGAATGTTTTACTTTTAGAAAGAAGAATTTTTGCAGAGGGGTACCTGGGTGGCTCAGTCAGTTGCACGTCCGACTTCGGTTCAGGTCATGATCTCATGGTTCGTGGGTTCGAGCCCCATATTGGGCACTGTGCTGACAGCTAGGAGCTTGGATCCTGACTCAGAATCAGACAGCCTGCCTCTCTCCCTCTCTCTCTGCCCCTCCCCTGCTCGTACTCTGTCTCTGTGTCTCTCTCTCAAAAATAAACAAACACTGGGGTGCCTGGGTGGCTCAGTTGGTTAAGCATCCGACTTCAGCTCAGGTCATGATCTCATGGTCTGTGAGTTTGAGCCCTCATGTCGGGCTCTGTGCTGACAGCTCAGGGCCTGGAGCCTGCTTCGGATTCTATGTCTCCCTCTCTTTGCCCCTTCCCCAGCTCACACTCTGTCTCTCTCTTTCAAAAATGAACATTAAAAAATTTTTTTTATAAAAATAAATAAGCATTAAAAAAAATTTTTTAAAAAAGAACTTTTGCAGAATGTATTTGTACTTTTGGATTTGGGCATGTAAATGTATTAAACATATCTACTCACTATTCATTCATGAACTCTCACTAACCCCTTTCTTTTCTGTCCAGGCCTGCACTTCTCTAATCTGTCTAGTGATTTTTGAGTGCTGTGTTCTGCCTGCTTCACAGCAATCAGAGAACATTAATTGGTCTAAATGATAAGAATCATTCATGGGGCACTTATTTCCATATATTAGCTTTCTGACTCCCCTCCTCCCTATGAAAGTGGAAACATTTCATTGTCTGAACCCAGAACTAAAACTATCATTCCTTAGAAAGCTTTTTTTTTTGTAATTCATTGACAACAGAGTAACAAATAGAATAGAGCTAGAACAAATTCACACTCCAGTCCTAAAAATGCCAAGTCTAAAACACACTTGAGAGAGCTCAAGAAATGTTTAGAATTCATTTAGCACTTCATGAGGACAGAAGAAAAAGAAGAGAGGAGGAAAATTCTCACTCATGAGCTCTCCAGCCTAGGATATTTTTATATGTATCATCTCGTCTAATTTTCACAACCCCTCAAAATAAGAATCATTCTCTGCTTTTAACAGATGAGGAAACAGGCTCAAGGAGATTACAAATCTAAAGAGTCATGAAACCAGTATCCAGATCTAGCAGTTTTGACTCCAAAACCCATGAGTGTTCCATTGCACAAAACTCCCAAAACAGGTATTCCACCACCGAAGGAAGAATCAAATCTTCCAGCCAGTCCCAAATAAAATCATCATACATTCAGAGAACTAAGAGATATGAGTAGATTTCAGATGTAGAAACTCTTTATGTTGCCATTAATACATCCATTTAGACTGTTATTGGTACCACAGACTCAGAGCAGGCACATCTTAATTGAGTTAATGGCTTCAATGCATCTTTGTGATTCCTCATTGATGTCCTTTCCACATTATTCAGTAGATTTCACTATTGTCATTGAAAACTGGGCCAAATTAGGTAGTTTCATCAGATTTGTAGATCAGCAGCCCTTTAGCTGACACAATAAAACCATGTAAAAGAGTATATAATGGTGTTAGTATGAGAGCTTCCCATACCTGTTCTAGTCAATCAGAGGAGGCACTTATTACCACTTCCACTGAAAATAACAAAATTTCTATAGACTTTACTGTTTACAAAGCATTAACCATTATACTATTCCATTTATCCTCACAGCAACCCCCTGTGAAGATAAAGAAACAGATTACTTGATTTGTCCAAGTTCATAGAGACACCAAGTGATAAAAATAAGATACAAAGGTCTTCTGACTCAACTGTCCATGCTTTTTCCACTCTTCCAAGGTCTTTAGTGTATTTAGGTAAAGTGATTTCCAAAAGCAATGCACCAGTATTCAGGGAAAGATCAGCCCTTCCTCTGAGGGGCAGGCCAGGCAAACATCAGGACCTCATAGCAATAGAAGGCTTCTGGAAATGGAAGGATAGTATGAGGGAGTGAGAGGAAAGACTTCCAGAGAATGAAGATTAACAAACTGTTCTATCTAATAAATTATAAGTACATATTGGAGAAGAGGAACGACTTCTCTTCACTCCTCTTCATTCACTCAGGAGATCCTGTGAGTTTCCTCTTCACTTTCATTTGTTCATTCATTCAACATACATTACTGAGCACTTTCTTCAGGTCAACATTATGCCAAGCACTGAAGATACAATAGTGAGTGAGACATACATGAACATGCCCTCATGGACTTCACATTTGTAAAGATGAGATGGCCAATAAACAACTAATATCATGACAAATTATCTCACTACCATTGATATACATGAAGATCAATTGTGAGAACAGATTATTATAGGAGAATTCAACCAGGCCCAGGGAGTTAAGGAAGACCTCTCTAAGGATGAGACACTTACACTGACATTTGAAGTATTAGAGTACACGTCACAAGGCAAAACATTAGGGAACCAAGGGAATTTTCCATCCTTGCCTCTGTTTTTAAAGTTCCTTACTGAACCCTCTTGCACTGTTGGTGGGAATGCAATTGGTGCAGCCGCTCTGGAAAGCAGTGTGGAGGTTCCTCAGAAAATTAAAAATAGACCTACCCTATGACCCAGCAATAACACTGCTAGGAATTTATCCAAGGGACACAGGAGTACTGATGCATAGGGGCACTTGTACCCCAATGTTCATAGCAGCACTCTCAACAATAGCCAAATTATGGAAAGAGCCGAAATGTCCATCAACTGATGAATGGATAAAGAAATTGTGGTTTATATACACAATGGAATACTACGTGGCAATGAGAAAGAATGAAATATGGCCTTTTGTAGCAACGTGGATGGAACTGGAGAGTGTGATGCTAAGTGAAATAAGCCATACAGAGAAAGACAGATACCATATGGTTTCACTCTTATGTGGATCCTGAGAAACTTAACAGGAACCCATGGGGGAGGGAAAGGAAAAAAAAAAAAAAA
>NW_024412415.1:18667244-18705508 GCF_014898765.1 Herpailurus yagouaroundi | reverse complement strand
GTGTTGTATGGAAACCAATTTGACAATAAATTTCATATATAAAAAAATAAAATAAAGTTCCTTACTGCTTGGTTTACCTGGCTTTATTAGCCAAATACCATGGCTATCTTAATGGATACCATCTGAACCTTAATTTAGCACTTATCTGGTCTAACTCACTGATAATTTGGAGATCTGTGTATGTGTAACTTTGACAGGTCAGAGGCAGCCTGAAGGACATGCTTGATGATTTTCTGCCAAGTATGGTTTTAAATCATAGTTGGTCTGGAAGTTGCTACACTGACTATTGCTCTTTCTCTTTCCTCTCTCCTTGTATGGCTCCTCATATGGAGTTAGATATGCCCCTCTGCACACTAAGTCATACAAAAAACTCCACATTCCCTACCTTCTTCTCTTTCCTTTTACTATTTTTCATACACTACTATGAACTGAATTATATCCCCCCCAAAATTCATATGATGAATATCTATTCCCCAATGTGACTATATTTGAAGATTGGGCTTTTGGGAGGTACTTAAGGTTGAATGAGGTCATAAATGATAGCCTTAATCCAAATGGGCTGGTATACTTGTAAGAAGAAGAGGAGACACAAGACAACACATTCATTCATTCTCTCATTCTCTCATTCCCTCCCTCCCTCTCTCTCTCTCTCTCCCCACCCCACCCCGTGTGTGTGATGTGTGTCCCCACCCATGGAGAAAATGTCATGTAAAGACACAATGAGAAGACAGCCATCTGTAAGCGAGGAAGAGAGATTCACCAGAAATAAACCCTAATAGCACCATGATCTTGGACTTCAAGCCTCCCAACCTGTGAGAAAAAAAAAAAAAAATCTGTTGTTTAAGACACCCAGACTGTGGTATTTTGTTAGGACAGCCCAAAATGACTAATACAGATATGAAAACAAAAATCTACAAGGTATAGCACATCCATTAGAAGTATTAATAGAACTGTATGTGAGTAGTGCAAAGGTGGTGACTGCACAATTTGTACTCCTAGCTCTGGTACCTAAGAAGAGGAAATTACAGTGACTTGTGGAAAAAAAATTATTGTGGAGGTTGTCCAGATAGGAAGGCTATGAATTGCACAGGCATCACAGCATCTTTGCAGATAAATGACAATTTCAAATGTCTGTTCTAAAGCCCTGTTTTTAAAACATCTTCACCATATTCTGTAATTATGTATCCCAAGAAGAAGATACAGACCCTTCCTGAAACAATTTTGGAATGGTTTATATCAGAATGAGTAGACAGTCACCTAATTACTAGGAGTAACCTCTTTGCCTAAAGACAAAGGTGGTAAAGCCATTGTTTTCTAATAAGGGATTTATCTGGAGAGGAGGAAAGCTTTCAAGGAAAGTAGAC
The DNA here is from genome assembly GCF_014898765.1 of Herpailurus yagouaroundi. NCBI lineage: Eukaryota > Metazoa > Chordata > Mammalia > Carnivora > Felidae > Herpailurus > Herpailurus yagouaroundi. The sequence goes on along the minus strand of NW_024412415.1, from coordinate 18,704,144 downwards.
TTTGATAAGCCTTTCAGATTTGGCAAACCAAATCTCATGGAACTTTATATTTATACTCTTGGTGGCCATACAGATACCAGATGCTATGATTTTCCTTTTTCAACTGTAGGCACATTGGAGGGAAAGGATCCAAAGCTTCCAAGTTGATCTGTAGTTCTAGAAAGGGAATTGCAGTCTTTCTTTGGGTTAACCTGAAAGCAGACACAATGCTTTACTTGAGATTAAGTAGTCATCTTACAAGATTTCTAACAACATTGAGCAACCTGAAGGAAAAAGGTATTATATCAGTCAGTTATATCCAATAATGTTGTGTAGCAGACGACCCTAAAATTCAGTGACAGTAGACAATAAATATTTATTTCTCACTCATGAATCAGTCTACTGCAGTTTGGCTGATCTAAGTTGACCTCAACCACAGATTGGATTCAAGTCTCTAATTCTCCTTGGACAGTGGCTACTTAGACATATTACTCTCGTAGGAAAAGTTAAAAGCAAAAGAAGGCAAGCACAACTGCAGAAAAACACCTAAAGCCTTTTCTTTAAGCCTTGGTCAAAACAAATCATAAACCAGTCCCAAAATCAAGGTGCAGGGAAGCATCCACCACTTACCATGCAACCAAAACAAATTATATGGCCAAGCCCAACATCAATAGGACGAGAAAGTATACTCCTTCCATGGGGGCAGGAGGAGGAAGAAAGGAGTGAATATTTGCTTAACTATAATCTAATTAGTCACAGAAATGTTAGCTATATTTTACACATAAGAAAACTGAGGTCACTTGCTCCAAGTACAGAGTTAGGAGTTGAATCAAGTTCTATATTTTTCCAAGCTTCATATTCTTTTAATTAATTTGATACCCTCCAGGTAACAGAAAAGAAAATATAAGGGGCACCTGGGTGGCTCAGTCACTTGAGCGTCCAACTTCAGTTCAGGTCATGATCTCACAGTTTGTGAGTTTGAGCCCCACGTCAGGCTCTGTGCTGACTGCTCAGAGCCTGCAGCCTGCTTTGGATCTGTGTCTCCTTCTCTCCCTCTCTGCCCCTCCCCCACTTGTGCTCTGTCTCTCTCCCTGTCTCTCAAAAGTAAATAAATGTAAACAAAAATTTTTTTTAAAGAAGAGAAAATATAAGGAAACATTGTCACAGAGGTGATAGACAACAATGGATTAAAGAGACATGTTTATAAACTAAGACCAAGGAATGCCTAAAAGTAGGAACAACACATAGAAGTTAGTCTACCCATGAATAGACACTTTTCCAAAGAAGACATCCAGATGGCTAACAGACACATGAAAAGATGCTCCACATCACTCATCATCAGGGAAATACAAATCAAACCCACAATGAGATACCACCACACACCTGTCAGAATGGCTAACATTAACAACTCAGGCAACAACAGATGTTGGTGAGGATGTGGAGAAAGGAGAATCCTTTTGGTGCAGCCACTCTGAAAAACAATATGGAATTTCCTCCCAAAGTTAAAAATAGAACTACCCTATGACCCAGCAACTGCATTACTAAATATTTACGCAAAGGATACAAAAATGCTGATTCAAAGGAGCACACACACCCCAATGTTCATGGCAGCGCTATCAACAATAGCCAAAATATGGAAAGAGCCCAAATGTCCATCAACTGATGAAGGGAAAAAGAAGACGTGGTATACAGGGGCGCCTGGGTGGGTCAGTCAGTTGTCCGACTTAGGCTTAGGTCATGATCTCGCAGTTTGTGGGTCCAAGTCCCACATTGGGTTCTGTGCTGACAGCTCAGAGCCTGATGCCTGCTTCGAATTCTGCGTCTCCCTCTCTCACTGCCCCTACCCTCTGTGTCTCTCTTTCTGTCTCAAAAATAAATAAATATTAAAAAATTAAAATAAAAAAGATGGGGTATACATGTGCAATGGAATATTACTCAGTGATCAAAAAGAATGAAATCTTGCCATTTGCAACAACACAGATGGAACTACAGCATATTAAGTGAAATAAGTCAAGCAGAGAAATAAAAATATCATATGATTTCACTTATATGTAGAATTTAAGAAACACAACAGATTAACATAGGGGAAGGGAAGAAAGGATAAAATAACAGAGAGGGAGGCAAACCATAACAGACTCTTAAACATAGAGAACAAATAGGGTTGCGAGAGGAGAGGTGGGTGGGAGAATGGGGTAAATGGGTGATGGACATTAAAGAGGACACTTGGGATGAGCACCAGGTGTTATACGTAAGTGATGAATCACTAAAATCTAATCCTGAAACCAATACTACAATATATATTAACAGGAATTTAAATTTAAAAAAATTAAAAAAAAGAAATTAATCTACCAAACACAGTCATTTCATCATTCAAAAAATATTACTGAACACCCACAAGGCACTAAATAGGCACTAGAGAAAGCCAGGATTGTCATTCTAAATAGGCACCTGTCCGTATTAGGTGACAGTTAAAAGGAGCCAAGCTGGACAGGCTGCATCTTTCTAGATCCTTTTGAGGACCTCTTGTTATATGTACTCCTTGCCATCTAACTGCCCCACCCTACCAGGCCTGACCACCTAATGCCTGTTCCCCCAAGCCCTCCCCCATGACCAGCCAGCTCAGTACCTTAAAGCAACCCAGACCTCCTTCCACCAAGACCAAGCACGACAAGACCATTCTGACAGGTGGCCCATCACTGGAATAACTTCTTAATCCATCCATCACTTTCTACCCCATTTATCTTAACTTTCCCTACTACAGTTTTCTTGCTGCCTCTCCTATCACCACACTGTTACCTTATATTTATACACACCTCACCTCTCCTGACGATAATCTCTGCTGGTTCAACAATAGTGACTGTCTCTCCATCACAATAATAAATTCTTGGATTACTTCATGTAACCATATAATACTCAAGTACCTTACAGTCCAGTCCTGCATGAAATAATTTAAATATTCATTGAAGTTGCCCAGACTTCACCCATAACACCCAGCAAAGGTTATTAAAATCCTTTCACCATCATTTTCTTCCCATTAGTATGGTATCTGTCCCTAAAATTTCTTTACTTTCTTTAACCCAAACTCTCCCCCAAAATTCATGGGTATCTAGTCCCTACCAATTCTTTTTTTTTTTTTTAATCTTTCCTTTCCCTTTATCCTTTTGTTCTGTCAGTGCTCAAGGGCCCATTCAATGAGCCAGGTGCCTTCCAGCCTCAAAGTGTTGGCCTGACTGTTCTTTCTGCTCTGAAATGCTCTTTATCTAGACATGCACCTAGTTCACTCTTGCCTCTCTTTCAGGCCTTTGCTAAAATGCCACCTGCACTGTGAGCCCTTCTCAGATCACCCCAGGTAAAATTGGATGTTCTTAACCTACAATCTCTACCTCTAACCTCCTTCCCTGCTTTCTCTATTTCCATAGCACTTATCACCATCTGACATATATTTTAATTTATCTTCTGTCTTCCCTCTCTAGAGTGCGAGCTCCATAAAGGAAGGGCTGTTGTCTGTTTTATTTCCTGCTATATCCCCAGCACACTGCCCAGTACATAGTGGGCTTTCAAAAATATGTATTTACTCATTATTATTATTCTGTATAATAAAGGACCAAAAAGAAATTGGCAAAATTGAGGGTGGTGGGGGAGATGAAGAAGAAGACAGCTGTAAATACTCAGCATGTAATATCTTTTCTTTCTTTCACTCTTTCACAGTATACCATTGTCCTTGGTCTGACTCAGCCCCCAAGATCCTCCCACTTATATAGGCACCTGACCAGCCCCTGTCTCTGGGCCACCCCATAACCATTCTGTGTCACTCCATTCCCTCACATCTTCCCCAGTGATCTGAACATACTCTGTTTCACTCTCTAGAAAACCAGGAAATCCTTTTATCCACTTTTGATACACTCAGTCTACAGTTCCAATGATTCCTCGTAGTGCATGTGGTGATGTCTGGGGTTGTTCTTAAAGAACTTCCCATAAAAACAAGGACTTAACCTATAGGAATCAATCTCTAATGGTTAGAGATTAGGCTTGTAAATCAAGAAGTACACCTGACACACCATCAGTCATAGTTCCTCAGCAGAAGAGCAGCTCATTTGCATGTCATGTGAGAGGATTTTTCTGTTTAGAAATGAGGTCACCCAAATAGACCACAGGATCACTGATCTCTGTGATGTGACCATGGAGAGATACCTAAAGTGCTATGCCCTCAAAATGTAATGGCATTAGAGTGTTTCTGAACACAGACATGTCATGAAATGTGGTTCAGGGATTATCAGTGGATACATATTTTACCCTTGTTCTTCCTAGCTCCCATTTACCATAGATAATTGGGAATTGACTGAATCAGATTAGACAGTAAATAGGCTAGCAATTTATTTCTAATAAAATCAAATCAACCGCTTATACTCTCTGTCCCTATCTATTCCTTTACACTGTTAAGATAAAATAACACATATATAATATATATGTGAATATACCACTTCAACAGTCAGAATTATAAAATTAAGACATAAAGCAACAAGAAGAAAATGTGGGTAAATACTTGTCTGAGGTATGTAAGGGAAGGAATATTTAATCATAAAAAGAAAGGAAGAAACATCAAAGAAAAAGATACTTTATTTTATAAAATATAAAACCATAACTATTATTTGCATCCAGTGATGAAAAAGGTTTTATATATCTTACATATAAAGAGTTCCTACAAATCAATAAGAAAAACATAACCACCCTATATACAAAAATAAATGAAATCATGAATAGTCAATGAACAAAAAAGAAAATAAAAAATCATGAGTAAACATGTGAAAAAATGTTTAACCTCACCAATAATCAAGAAAGTACATATGAAAGCAAGATGATGTTTTCTGCCTATAAATTTGCAAAGATTTTTTTTTAATCATTACAGTCAATGGTGAGAAGGATGCAGAAAAATAAATGCTTTTATATGCTGCTGGAAAACCAGTGGTCCCTTTCTGGAGGGAAATTTGGCAATTTATATACATTATTTTTTATATAGTAATTTCATCCTTAGCAGTATATCCTTTAAAATATCATCAAAGTTTGGGGAGACTGGGTGGCTCAGTAGGTAAGCATCCAACTTCCACTCAGGTCATGATCTCACGGTTCGTGGGTTTGAGCCCTGCATCAGGCTCTGTGCTGACAGCTCAGAGCCTGGAGCCTGCTTCGGATTCTGTGTGTGTCTCTCTCTGCTACTCCCCCTCTCACACTCTGTCTCTCTCTCTCTCAAAAATAAACATTAAAAAAAAATTTTTTTAAATCATCAAAGATTTACACAAATGTTTATTTATAGTGATGTTTGTGCTGTCTAGGGTTTTTTATATCAGAAATACCCTAAATGCTTTATAATAAAGAAAGGCTAAGTAAATAGTGACAGTCATACGGTAAAATACTATAAAACCACTGAAATTATTTAATTGTGGAAGATTGTTTTTTCCAAAATGACTGCCACAATATTTATGATTGCATATGCTCTTTCAGAGCCTCACCATTTCCCACTGTGGTAGCTGAATAATGGCCTCCCAAAGATGTCCACGTCCCAATCCCTGGCACTTGTGAGTATATTTTACCTTACATGGTAAAAGGAATTTTGCAGATGTGACTAAGCTAAAGACCTTGAGATGGAAAATTATTCTGGATTGTATAAGTAAGTCCAATGCAATCACAGTCCTTATAAGAGAGAGGCAGGGGGATCAGAGTCAGAAGAGAAAAAAAAGAAGGTAATGATGACCACAGAGGGTCACAGCCAGAGAGAGATTTCAAGATGCTACAATGCTGGCCTTAAAGACAGAAGGGTCATGGAACCAAGAAGGGCAAGCTGCCTCCCAAAGCTAGAAAAGACAAGGAAATGGATTGTTCCCTAAAGCTTCCTAGGACACCTTGATTTGGCCCAGTGAAACTCATTTCAGAATTCTGACCTCCAAAACTGTAAGATAATAAATCTGTGTTATTTTAAATTTGTGAAGTCAATGTCTCAAGGGGAGAGCTTCTGTGGGCTTTGGGGTGGATTTTTGTGATGGCTTTGGTGATGAGCATGTGGCAGAGGAAGGCTGTGTTATTTCCAAAACTAAGTCCTAAAAGGTGAGTTAGTGCTCACTCTGGCAGCACACTACAATTGGAACAATACGGAAAAGATGAGCATGGCCCCTGTACAAGCATAACAAAAAAATTCATGAAGTGTTCCATATTTTTATTGTTAAATCACTGTATTGAACACATGAAACTAATATTACACTGTATGTTAATTATAATGGAATTAAAAATTTTTTAAATAATATTTTTTTAAGGTGAGTTAGGTTCAGCCTGGCCTTTCTTTATGGACATCTACTTGTGGAGCCCTGAGCTGCCATGTAAGAAGCATGGCTACCCTGAAGCCACCATGCAGAAGACAACACATCTGAGACTGGAAGAAATACCTAAGAAACTAGCTGTTCCAGGCTCCAGCTGTGTGAGTCTTTCCAGCCCAGGAGCCAAAAATGTGAGTAATCAAACTTCAGATAATTAGCCCAAGCCTGACTACAGATACATAAAATACCCTGAACAAGCTGAGCCTTGTCAACGGCAGAACCATGAAAATCATAATAAAATTGTTCTGTTGTTTTAGGTCATTAGGTTTTGCATTGGTTTCATGCATCAATGAGTAACTAATATATTAATGATAAAGAGAAATGTTCAAAATATAATATTAAGAGAAAAACTAGGGGCACCTGGCTGTCTCAGTTGGTAGATCATGTGACTCTTGTCTCAGGGTCATGAGTTCGGCCCCCACATTGGGTGTAGAGCCTACTTTAAAAAAAAAAAAAGCAGTCTAGGGGCACCTGGGTGGCTCAGTAAGTTAAGTGTCTGACTTCGGCTCAGGGCATGATCTTGCGGTTCATGGATTCGAGCCCCACGTTGGGCTCTGTGCTGACAGCTCAGAGCCTAGAGCCTGCTTCAGATTCTGTCTCCTTCTCTCTCTCCTTCTTCTCACTCGTGCGCATGTGCATGCTCTCTCTCTCTCGAAAATAAACATTAAAAATTTTTTTCACTGAAAACTATAAAAACCTTATGAAAGAAATTGAAGAAGACACAAAAAACAATGAAAAAATATTCCATGCTCCTGGATAGGAACAATAATATTGTTAAAATGTCAATGCTACCCCAAAGCAATCTACATATTCAGTGCAATCCCTATCAAAATAACACCAGCACTCTTCACAGAGCTAGAACAAACAATCCTAAAATTTTTATGGAACCAGAAAAGACCCCGAATAGTCAAAGCAATCTTGAAAAAGAAAACCAAAGCAGGAGGCATCACAATCCCGGACTTCAAGCTATACTGCAAAGCTGTAATCATCAAGACAGCATGGTACTGACACAAGAACAGACACTCAGATCAATGGAACAAAATCGAGAACCCAGAAATGGACCCACAAACATGGCCAACTAATCTTTGACAAAGCAGGAAAGAATATCCAATGGAATAAAGACAGTCTCTTCAGCAAGTGGTGCTGGGAAAACTGGACAGCGACATGCAGAAAAATGAACCTGGACTACTTTCTTACCCCATACACAAAAATAAACTCAAAATGGATGAAAGACCTAAATGTAAGACAGGAAGCCATCAAAATCCTCAAGAAGAAAGCAGACAAAAACCTCTTTGATCTTGGTCACAGCAACTCTTAACACGTCTCTGGAGGCAAGGGAAACAAAAGCAAAAATGAACTATTGGGACCTCATTAAAATAAAAAGCTTCAGCACAGCGAAGGAAACACTCAGCAAAACTAAAAGGCAATCAACAGAATGAGAGAAGATATTTGCTAACGACATATCAGATAAAGGGTTAGTATCCAAAATCTATAAAGAACTTATCAAACTCAACACCCAAAACACAAATAATCCAGTGAGGAAATGGGCAAAAGACATGAATAAACATTTTCCAAAGAAGACATCCAGATGGCCAACAGACACATGAAAAAATGCTCAATATCACTCATCATCAGGGAAATACAAATCAAAACCACAATGAGATACCACCTCACATCTGTCAGAATGGCTAACATCAACAACTCAGCCAACAACAGATGTTGGCAAGGAATTGGAGAAAGAGGATCTCTTTTGCACTGCTGGTGAGAATGCAAACTGATGCATTCACTCTGGAAATCAGTGTGGAGGCTCCTCAAAAAATTAAAAATAGAATCACCCTACGACCCAGCAATTGCACTATTAGGTATTTATCCAAGGGACAGGTATGCTGTTTCAAAGGGGCACATGCTCCCCAATGTTTATAGCAGCACTATCAACAATAGCCAAAGTATGGAAAGAGCCCAAATGTCCATCAATGGATGAATGGATAAAGAAGATGTGGTATATATACCACATATATATACCCACACACACACACACAATGGCAATCAAAAAGAATGAAATCTTGCCATTTGCAACTACATGGATGGAACTAGAGGGTATTATGCTAAGTTAAATTAGTCAGAGAAAGACAAATATCGTATGACTTCACTCATATGAAGACTTTAAGACACAGAACAGATGAGCAAAAGGGAAGGGAAGCAAAAATAATATAAAAACAGAGAGGGGTACAAAACATAAGAGACTCTTAAATAAGGAGAACAAACAGAGGATTACTGGAGGGGTAGTGGGAGGGGTGTTGGGCTAAATGGGTAAATCACTGTTGCACCATATGCTAACTAACTTGGATGTAAAATCAAAAAAAAAAAAAATTTAAGTAGTCTATAGACTACCATAAGGATGTGTGTATGTGTGTTTGTGTGTGTGTGTGTGTGTGTGTGTGTGTGTACAGAGAAAAAACTTGGATGTCACCAAAATATGTTGTATAAAATGGTTATCTCTGTGTGCTGGGTGAGGAAATTAGTATCTTCTACTTTATATTTTTTATATTTCTAAAGTCTATAAAATAAATATGCATTCCTTTTGTAATCAGGAAAAATATTTTAATCCCTTTAGATCCTACTACTTTCAAATATATCATGATTGCAGAAAGCATATGAGTATATCCAGTACAGGAACACTTATATTCAGACATGTATGTGCATCCTGAAGATAAAGTCAATAGAACAGGAGAAGGGATCACTTGGTTAATCAGAGCAAGAACATGAACCTTTAAATCCTACTTTTATTCCTCCCTTTCCTATAGTAGAAATGGCAGCCAATATCTTATAATATGGGGTCAAATGCCTAATCCTTTTAGCCACTCCCATCTCAATTGTAATTGACTGATGCTACTGGGTTTGGATTCTTTTCTGTGACACAGATAAAAGATTGTCTATAGCTTCTCCCAGGAGAAGGAAAGTAAACCACCTTTTTGAGAATCAACCCTTTCTCTGGGGAGAAAATTCACTAAAATTCACTAGGATTTTGCTGTTCTCTGTGAGTACCTCTGAAAGGAGAAGAGTCAGAGGTACAATAAGAGAGTCAAAACTAGGGGGAGATCCCAGGACTCTGCCACATCCCATTAAATTTTCATGATAACCTTGCAAGTAGAACTCACAATCCCCGTTTTACAGATGAGAATATTTAGGTTCAGAAAGGTTAAGCAGTTCACCCAAGTCAAAGAGCTAATAAGTGGCAGAGCTGACCTTCCAATACAAAGTTTCTTATGGTAACACTGCACTTGAATTCCCTTTGCCTCGGTTTCACAGTTCCTACCTTCAGCATTGTCATGTGAATTAAATGTTTGAATATACGTATCATATGATACGGAATAACGCCTACAACTTGAAAATACCTCATCATCAGTATTAGCTGGCATCTTAATTGTACGACTCAAAGTCACATCGTAAAGTACAAGAAGGCCCTGGGGGGCCTACAACTGTCCTCCTTTCAAAAATCCTGCATTCAGCATCTCATTTTTGAGTGGGGCAGCAACCTACTTAGCAGTGGTTGTTTTTCCATGAAAACTAAAGCTGGATCTGGAGCCCACAGAATAGCAGCCTAGTGACCCACCTCAGACACACATTTCCCGTGCTCTTTTTCAAACTGCACAATAGCTCTCACACAGTCCAAGGGCTATCATTAAAAGTCAGTCGCTCTCCAAATGTGTCGATTCCAGTGGCACTGACAAGTGAGGGTAGGAGGCAGGGTTGCTTCCATAAAATAAATGAGGAGGGAAATGGTGTTGGGGTGGGATCTGCCTTCTAAATGCACTGAAAACAGAGGCCCGTCTTTTGGCATTTCCTAAAAGGCCTCTTGAGCTTTCCTTGGCAAACCTTGAGACTGAGGGTACTTTTAGCTGTTTAAGCCTTCCTCTTCTAACAGGGGTCAAAGGGCTAGAAAGATCTTCTCAAAAGGATAGAGAAGGAATCATTAAAAGGGAGGAGAAGGAAAGTGACAGAAGGTCAGCTTTTTTTTCCTAATGGGTGCGTCCCTGAAGGTCGGGCTCAGTGTCCATGTGTTGCACACAGGCACCCAGCTTCCAGAAACCTACAGCAATTTGATTCACACTTCCCTGAGCAGGAGACCAGAGGAAGCTCAAAGGAGCAGCCTGGAGAGGGTAGAGAAATGAGCACAGACAAAAAAGAAATCTGGCTGTGAAAAGTAAATTTCATTGATCAAATTAACTTAAAACAACAGTGATAGTGTTTCAATAGGCCAGAGAAAACAAATGCTTGAAATCTTCATGTGTTTGAGTCTGCCACAAAACTTACTTCTTTCAAATATAAATTTACCCTAAAAATGTTGTTTTTGTTGATCGCATTAAATAAAGCTTTATCTAAGGACTAGTTTGGGATTAAAATTCACCTTTACATACAACACAAGCACACAAATAGTGAAGGTTTTCACTGATTTTTAGTCAACAAGCAATAAACTGCATTTGCACCCACACACCTACTCCTAACACCCCATCTGGTAACATTTCCACGTTTCAAGCAAAGAAATCAATAGCAATAATCCGTGAGGGACTCATAGGGTGTATATTTTTTTATCACACTGCCATCTGAAGAAAAAAATTTTCCCTACCTACTTAGAGCAAAAGATTGTTCTTTTTCTGTGTTCATATGGAAAACTCGACATTATTATTGGAGGGAGAGAGATTAGAAGGGAAAGGGAGATGAGTCAATTAAAACAAACGTGAGAAAATCCAAACAAGTGTTTTTGACAATATAGGTTCTATTTGAACAACCCAAATGATAATCAGTGCACAAGATGAAAAATCCCAAATCAACCTAGAAAATTCAAAATTACATTATGGCTCAGTTTCTAAGGAAAGGACAGCTAAAATGTATATTGATGTAACTTCTCAAAGAGGAAAGCCATCCAGCTTTCAAACTGCAGTGCAGGGAGAAGACACCATACCCGAACCCTGAAATTTAGAACTATGCCACTGCTGATTTTCTGTGCGAGAAGGAAATATGATTCTTTGTTACTGCTCTTATTTATTGCAGACCTTGTCTGGAATCTGGTATTGAAGCCATGCTTGATGAGTTGCCGCCTTGAACTTTCCCACTGATCAATGCTGGTGCTGCTGCTGCATGAAAGAATAGCTTTCCTGAGGAGCCACTATCACATGGGAAACCTAGCAGGCATTTTTTTTTTAAATGGCCCAGTCTTGTACGCTTAAGCTTTGGAACATGCCCCCTGAAAAAAAAAAAAAAAAAAAAAAAAAAATGGCAAATGCTGACTGACCATTTGAAAATTGGAATGTTACAATGGCAAGAGGTAAGGTCAAAAGCAGAAATCCTCCTTTCTGTAAAATGATCAGATACCAAGGGATGAAAATGTGCAGGAAAAAGGAAGGCTAATATGAAGCAAGAGGACAGGAATCATATTTCTTCTCAGCAGGGTGACAAATAAAAAGTTGCCTTTATTTTTCTGTGCAAATAAACTTTACTTTAGGAATTGTGGCAATGGTTGGACTCCCATAAAATAGGCTTTATCTGCTCTGGTGACAAGCTAAGGCAGGGAGGGGTTAGTGGCAGGGTAATTGCTATCTTTTCCATTATTTTTGTCAATATTTTTGCTATTTTGTGGTGATATTGCAGGAGAAGTCTAGACAAAGACCATTAAGAATGAGGGCCAAGAGAAAGGGTCTAATCCAATTCTTCAGCAGTTCTTGTGGAAAGTATGTGACACTGGAATAGGCTGGGACAGAGTCTTCAAAAACATGTAAGTCAGTCAGTCTCTGTGTAAATACCCCAGCCTGTCCACACGCTCTACACTTTAGAGGCTTCCCTAAATGAGATACCCATGGGAAGAAAGTTTCCTTTGAGAACGAAGTATGGCAAGTCATCAGTAACTGCTGGAAGCTAATGCCTTCAGAAGGATCCCAACGAACAACCAAACACCATGAGAAACTGGGATGACCCATGAACCTCCATCTAGTTTATGAAATGAAACAAGAATGAGATCTGAGCTAAGTTTAGCCTAGCTATCTTCACTCACTGCCATATTCCTGGCCTTTTCATTGGCAATTAAGCATTTTAAACAATTACCAATTCTACTGTGAGGCAATTACATGCTGATTTTAATCTCATCTCCACATTCCAGACACTCCTAACAGTTTCTATTCCCTATGGTCATAATTTGTGTGCATGCCACAACATCCAGTATATACTTTCAGCTGCTCAGTCTAGGTCTTTCCTTCCTTGTACCCTCATGGTTCCTAGCTCTGTGCCTCACGTGTAGTAGACAGTCAAGTGTTTGTTGAATGACTGGTTGATTAAATGAGTATATGAAGACCTCATCCTTAAGTGTTTCCATCAAAAAAATCACAGCAAAAAAACACCTACCTTGCCCTCACACATTTCTGAGGATCTGCCCCCTCCAACCTGGCCAACCTCAGTTTGGGCAGCTGCAGGTCTCCTCCCACAGCAGACCCACTTGGACCTTGCTAGCACCACCAACCCTGCCCCCCACACTCCCCTGCAGACTTTCTCCTCCAATAAATTCTTGACCAGAGCCCATCCAAAGTGATGCTACAACCTGACAGTGTGCAAGCAGCCCTGACAGGGGCCAGGACCACTCCACAGTAACTGCAGCCCCAGGGAGAAGAAAAAATAACTACACACACCAGTCTGACTATGGCCTCCAGCAGTGGGCTAGCAGTAGACATCAGGTCTGACTGCAGGCTCCACCTACTAATAAAAGCTTATCAGGGGATAACACAGGGAGAGTGGCCAGTAGTTTGGTACTACTGCATCTCTGGCAAACACCTGGTCTGACTCAACTCAAGGCCAAGGAAGCCCCAAACTGTCCCACTAACAACACAGGGACCAAGCCCTGCCCATAACAGACAAAAAAAGCCATAGTAGATGACTGGACTGAAGGCTTAAATAGCTCAGTCACAATAGTAGGGCACACACAACACACATAGGAGATACCCCTGAAATGTCAGGTTCTGGTGAATGGGGGACATTGCACTTCAGGGCACCACAGGATCCCCTCTTCATAAGGCCGCTACTTTCAAGAGCAGGAGATGTAGCAGGAGATGTTTCCTAACACAGAGAGTCAGACAAAATGAGGAGAGAGAAATATGTTGCAAATGAAAGAACAGGACAAAATGCAGCAATAGAGCTAAACGAAACATAGATTAGTATGCCTAAAAGAGAATTTAAAGTAATAGAAGTCATAAAGATAGTTACTGGACTTGAAAAACAGAGTGGAGAATCTCAGTAAGACCCTCAACAAAGATACAGAAAACATAAAAAAGAAATTGAAAACAAGAAGGTGCTTTGGGCTTCTGTCCCCTCTTCACTAAACCATCCAGGAGCTTCTTGATCCTCCACCTTTCCCGCTCCTCCTTAAGCCCTGTTTTCCTGGCGCTGACATTGGAATAATATAACCAGAGCTCTCTCAACCCCCAGTCCAAAGACAGAGTGGACTATGTGATCTCGCAGCTCCAGGTTTACCCAGATAACAGTTTACTACTTCCCTCCAGCTCCCTCCATACCTAGGTGCTGCCCCTTTCCCCAAAATTACGCTCTCCCTAGATCCAATTCAGGTAGCAGCCATCTTAACTAATATTTCCCAGGTTAGGCCTGGTCCTTCACAGCGGGGTGTATGTGCCACAACCCCACCTCCAACTTATACCCAAAGGCTTCATTCTAGTTGGCAACCCACTCCCTAACCACACCACCTACCCTGAACCACTGTGAATGTCTGTACCAGTCAGAGAGAACTACTACACACCAGTTCCTACTCCAAGGGTGGAAAGGTAGGTTCTCCAGCTGTTCAAAGGGGAGGAGCTGCCCTTACACACTTTGAGAGCAAAGATGGAGAGGCTTGCAACTCACAGGAAGACCATGGTCCTGTTTTCCTTACAAAGACACTATAGTATTTCCTCATTCGATCCAAAGTCCTGTGGAATGGAGTGAGTAGAACAGTTCTGCTTGTGGCCCCGTTACCCTGTAGAATGTGAGGTACTCCCCAAAGAGTACCATTCATTTCACAAACACACACACACACACACACACACACACACACACACACACACACACACTTGCATGCACACACAGATCCTTGCAAACAAACATGCTAAGACTGAGACCAGCTTCTATATACAGAAAGCAGAATATCTGGATAAATACTGTTTGTTGAGTGAGTTCTCAGATTCAGACTGAAGCAGTCAACCCATTTCATGCTAAACCATTGTAACCTCAGAGAAAGTAGATCAAGGACTTCTGCTCCCATTTGGCAATGTGTGGAAACATTTTTGGCTGTCACAACCATGGGAGGTGCCACTGGCATCTAGTGGTTAGAGGCCAGAGATACTACCAACAATCCTACATGCAGAGGTCATCCCCTACAACAAGAATCATCCTGACCAAAATGGCAATAGTGTTGAGGTTGACAAGCCCTGCTCCATACCCTATATTCAAGCAGCCAACTTCTAATGGACCTTAAGATTCCCCACCAGTGCACAAGAGAAGGCTCCAGGCCATCCTTAGGAAATATTCTGAAATCTGTGAATAGTGTCTTTTTTACCTTCAGATTCTGTTCTTCTTGGCCTCTCCCCTATCTCCAGAGACATGAAAAGTGGCCCATATTATTTCCTTTCATTTCCAAGAAAGTAGCCAGAGGACTAAGCACAGAGTCTTAAAATACCTGATGAAGAGAAGGGAGAGCAAAGTCCCAAAAAAACTGAGAATGAAGAGTGGCAGCCAAGATTTTCCCTGAAGAGGGAAATGTACCCCCTCTTACTCACAAAACTTCTCTGGCCTGGTGCAACAATGTATCCTGGTTCCTTTCTAAACTTTGGCAAGACAAAGTCAAATCATAAAGAGTAAGAGACATTGTCATTTAGACCCTGCCTTTATCAATTCAGAAATATGGATCTATTAGTGAAGATACAAAGAATCACTCTTACTTCATCCTTTGTCTTCATGACCCTAGCACACTGTTCTGGAAAGCAATCATTCAGGCTTGGTTGCCTATGCTCCCATACCTTCTCTGGATAATCCACAGATTTCCAGCTTTCACAGCTAGTATGCAGCTAAGACAAGATTTCAGTCCAGGCAATCTGGCTCCAAAATCAAAGCTCTTAACCACTCTTCTATTTGGCTTTAAGCTGTTCCTTACCCAGGAGTACTGAGGCAAGGGTAGTCTAACTAGGGATAGAGTAGAATATGGGATATGTAGGCTCTAAACCTTCTTTCTCTATAAAATGGGGATAATAAAAAGTACCCACTTCATAAAGTCATTGTGAGGAATAAGTTAAATAGCATTATCCCAATGCCCAGGCCACAGTAAGTTCTCCAAAAATGTTAGCCATTATCATTACTATTATTTTTATTTTATTTATTTATTATCATCATCATCATCATCATCATTACAAAAATAGTGAGTGGTGGGGTCAGGAAGCAAACTCAGTTTCTCTGGTTTCAAACTCTAGACTGGGGAACTATAAAAGTAAAAAAAAAAATACTTCAAAAATTAGTTTAACTATTTAGAAATGAACTTCTTCACAACTAAAGATAACTTTCCAAGGCACAAATCATTTAACACATCACAATAATTTGGTGGCCTTACTTTTTTTAATACTAAACTGTGTTCCTGTTGGCTTCATGGACTTATAGCTTGTGGCTCAGGCAGAAATACCATCTGCACTTTAAGTATTCAAAGAAGGGATGATAATGATTCCATAAGTCTGGGATAAATTTAAAACTAATGTTGGAGGCTTATGGTCTGAACATTATGTGAATTTGGTCCTGAGCCAAAGAATCATTAAACCATGGAGCTTAACGAGAGGGACTTCCAGAGGTCACACAACCATCCTTCTATATCCAGAGGGACAGAAGCCCACTTTACTTCACTTAGCAACTTGGCATCTTCTGAAGAAAGCAAGCATTACACCACAGCTAAATATCTTCTTCAGCACATGTTGAAAAGATAAATAGAAATTGTGCCCCTTAAGAAACTAATTATCATAGATAGACATTAAGCTTTCTCAAATTCAATTCTTTTTTCTTTTTTTTTTCTTTTTTCTTTTTCTTTTTTAGAGAGAGAAAGAGCGCACACACACACAAGCAGGGGAGAGGGGCAGAGGGGGAGAAAGAGAGAATTCCAAGCAGGCTCCATACTCAGCATGGAGCCTGACACAGGACTCAATCCCATGACACTTGAGTTCATGACATGAGCTGAAATCAGGAGTCAGACGCTCAATGGCCTGAGCCATCCAGGCACCACTAATTCTTATATTTCAATTCAATTCTTATATTTTTCTGGTCATTCTTCTACTATGGTTTTCCAAATCCTTGAAGCAATCATGTTTGTACAGCTCCAGCAGAGTATCAACTCAGTGAGAAATTTAAGAGTACCTAACACAGTATTTGACACATAGCACATGATCACTATATAAGGGTAAAGGTTATAGCACCTAGAAGCCTACGCAAGGTCTGCCTTTGAGGATATTTTCCTGTTCTTCTCATTTGAGTTAAGAAGGAACATCCATATCAAGTTAATTATGGGTCCTTGAAACCCCTCTACATGTCAATTAAAAGCTTATAAGCATTTATCATGACCTGAACTTTATTTTATAGTTACATTCAGCAGCCTATCCCTAAAAAGGCTTTGGCAAGGCCACCATGTTGCATAACTCCAGGGGCACTAAAAAAGATCATGGTCTATGTAGTTAAACCAAGGAGTTGTTCAACTCTCCTAGTAATATTCAATCTACAACCAGCAAAGCTTTACACAATAGCTTCTTACAGTCCAGTAAACATTTCAGCATTTTGTGAGAAAGGTTGCATTTCCTTGACCCATTTGGGCAAGAACAAGAAGAGAAGTTATTCTTGGTGAAATTTGTAATACACGTAGAAAAGAAAAAGGTTAGTCTTGTTCCCTGCAGAGAATCCCAGCAAATCTCAAAGAGATGATGTAGTGGAAACCATGAATTTGGAGCCCTATTAGTTCAAATTCATGGTTCTAATATTCTGACTGGGGAGCCATCTCCTGAGACCTGGTTCCTGGCAGCAGCACTCCTGAAAAACACAAAATGATGTTTCTTCAAAGCCCATTTTTTGTCAGAAAACAGCCCAGGCAAGGGTGCCTGGGTGGCTTAGTTGGTTATAAGTGTCCAACTTTGGCTCAGGTCATGATCTCACAGCTCATGGATTTGAGCCCCATGTCGGGCTCTGTGTGACAGCTCAGAGCCTGGAGCCTGCTTCAGATTCTGTGTCTCCCTCTCTCTCTGCCTCTCTGCCCCTCTGCCACTCATACTCTGTCTCTCTCTCTTAAAAATAAACATTTTTTAAAAATTAAGAAAACAGCCTAGGCAAACAGCTTTTACTCTTCCCTTTAGCCAAATGCAGATTCTATTTATCTTTTTGTATATGTTTCTATCATCAATACTAATTAACTTATGAGTTTCACCTTATCAAGTTCTTTAATTTCTTATGGTTTTGCAATTGTCTTAAACCAGTGACACTTTTGTTAAGCCACACTATGTCTGGAGCACAGTAATTTCCAGGCGAATTAAGTGTCAGTCTCTTCCGAATGCCCAATTTAGGACAATGTTTTCATTATAAAATTAGACCAACAGGAAGGTTTCTATTTTTAGAACTCTCATATTTTAATATATATATGATGACTATTTGTTGCTAACTAAGTTGGTTAAAGTTGTTAAAAGCCATTTTATATCCCAATGTCTCACTGAACTTCATAAGTACATTAGCATCACTTAACTGTGAAGTTTAAACATCCCCAAGAGGTTATTTAGTCAAGTAACTTGTCTTCACACAAGTTAACTTCCTAATTAGATGAGCCCCCCTGCTTCTCAGTGAACAAGGATTACTCTACAAGTGAAGACACTAAGAGTAGGGTGCTCCTTCTAGGAGTCTGACTGGGAAAGAGGAGAAGGAGAGAGAGGACATGGAGGATGACTGGGATTTTAAGGTGGGAGAAATCTGAACATGTCTGAATTTGAGAGAAAAGAGCTAAGAGACAGAGAATGCAGGCACCAGAAAGAGGGGATAATCCCCAAGTGCATCACTGAGGATGTTGCAGTGGATAGAACCCAGGAAACCGTGGAGGGAGTAGTCTTGCACAAAAGAAATGCTTTCTCTGGTGACAGTTTGTGGTGTGTGGGGAGAAGGTGAAGAAGTTCCAAAAAGTTGGTCTGTTTCCTCTGACCACAGTGATAGCTCAGGTCCAATCACCATAAAATGAAGAAAATTCTTGGGTTTAACTTATCTCTTGATTCCATTTTGATTTCTGTCCTATATCTCACTTTACTCTAACCAGCAGAGCATGATCCCTTCTTTCACAATTATGCATTAGTATTCATTTGCAAATATTTTTACTTAATTGCTCATAACATGTCAAAAAATTTTATGTTCTCTGTTTCTAAGTTTTCTTAAGAGAAATTTGAAATCCATTAGTATTTTTAATTGCTGCACTTTTCAAATAGATGTGAATATTTTTTGCTTACGTAAAAAGATTGCAGAGAGATGATTCAAAGCAGTAACCACATCTCTGTGCTTTCTAAGGCCCTTGAACCAGAACAAAACTAGAACTTCAGAATAGTCTCTATCACTGTCCTGAAACTGCTCCTTTGAAGGTCACCATTCACTTATTTCTTGTCAAACCAAGTCTTTTTCTCTTGATCCTTTGCCAGATATGTCACTCTTAAATTCAACTTCACAAGCAGTCCTCAAGCATAGATGGTGTGTAAAAATCTATGTAAGTCAATGATGTGAGGCAGTGAATAAGACACAGCCCAAATCTTTGTTTATAAAATAAAATCTCACACACACACACACCACTAACTACATGTAATGTAATAAATGCTAAAGCGCTTGGGGAACCAAGGGAAGAACAACTAAGTCTGTTCAGAGAACAGGAAAGCCACACAGGGGGATTCTCCTGGGCCTTGAAGGATGAATGAAGTGTGAGATATCAAGTGCTGTACTACCATCACAGTACTGTCTCCTTCACCAGCAACCCCTCCACCCCCTTTCTTAATTTTTTTTTCAACATTTATTTATTTTTGGGACAGAGAGAGACAGAGCATGAACGGGGGAGGGGCAGAGAGAGAGGGAGACACAGAATCGGAAATAGGCTCCAGGCTCTGAGCCATCAGCCCAGAGCCTGACGCAGGGCTCGAACTCACGGACCGCGAGATCGTGACCTGGCTGAAGTCGGACGCTTAACCGACTGCGCCACCCAGGCGCCCCTCCACCCCCTTTCTAAGGGTAGTTCTCTCCCTCTGCTCTAACCCTGAGTCTGTCCACAGTTCTTCATTCTTCTCCATATATACATGCTCTATCAGCTCCTCTCACTGCTTTTTCTTATCAGTTTTCTGTTGATGATAATGATGATAGCAAAACCTCTTTCCCATGGTCTTTCCTCTGCACAAAACATCTCTACTTGTAAGATGCTTCATCCCTCTAAACCCAACAGTCTCAGCACTGACCTCACTCCCTTGGCCATCGCTGGTCTTCTGGGGCCTCTTTCTGTGTGGACATACCTTCCAAGATCTCTGAAGCCCACAAGGACCTATCCCTTTTCCAAAAATTATCATCTTCCTGAACCTATACAGTTTAACTTTTACTGTATAGTACCTGCAAATGTTTCACTGGCTCACATTATTTCTCTCCTACTGAATTGCAAGAGCTTTTGATCAAGAACTGTATCTATTGTAGGGCACCCTGGTAGCTCAGTTGGTTAAGGGTCCAACTCTTGATCTCAGCTCAGGTCTCGATTTCAGGGTCATGAGTTCAAGCCCCATGTTGGGCTCCATGCCAAGTGTGGAGCCTACTTTAAAAAAAAATTTTTTTTTGAGAACTGTATCTATTGCTTCTCTAGAAAAATTTCTTACCTGCTCTCACCCCTACTCTCCCCATTTCTTTAGGGCCTGATCAGGGAAAGCAGATAAATGTCACCAGAGCCCCCCCCCCCCCACCCCGACCCTTGGCCATCCTGTGCTCTTTGCAGATATCAGCAATCAAACACAAAATCAAATTTATCTCATAGTCCTTTTCAACATGACATTTCAAGCAACTACTACCAATCCAAGGGAAATGGCTCTCAGGTTAATATCTACTATTTAATGCTTTAATAGACATAGACTTGCTCTTTAATCCATATTTGTTCATTGGTTGAATTTTGGCTTAACAAGTTAGCCACAAAATCCTTAACAATAATGTTATAGTAAGTGTAAGTAACCAGAATTAGGTGAGGCTATATAGGAGAGGGTTTGAAATTCCATCAATAATATGTGCTGAATTCCAGCTTCTACTTAAGATGTACAAAGATGGAAAGAACTTTGCCTCCACCCTTACAATGAGGGAAAAGCCAGATGATATTCCAAATGATATATTTTTCTTGAACTCACATGAGAGCTGAGGTTGCAGGATGAAAAACCAGCCTGAAATCTAAGGAAAGACAAGTGCCTCCAAGAAGAAACAGGACACAAGTGCTGATTTTCCTCGGACAGGCAACGGCCACCATTCAAGCTGGTAAGAATTCAACTAAAATTTTTAACCAAATGTTGAAGGCTGAGAGTGGGCCAGCATGAGATCATGGAATATCTGGGAGCCACAGACACAGGGAAATCCACACCCATTCACAGGTTCTTCACACATCTCCCTGGATACTCACAAGAGATACTTAGGGTAGACCAGAGAAAGCAAAGTATAGGTTTAGAAAGTGAGGAGCAATTGCTACCACAGGAAGGACACAAAGTCCTATGCACACAGTCTTCCCAAAAGAATAAAAACTTTAAGCTCTTGGGCCAAGAACAAGTCTAGTTACCCTCAGGGCACAGATGAAGACCCATTGCAGCTAGGAAAAAGAAAGAGGAAAAAAACCTTCTATCTCTGGGAGAGAGTCAGGAAACAAGCCAAACCCAAGCTATTAGAGATCCTTACCAGTAGGAAAGGACATGATTACTGAGTAGGCTCTACCATCAAGACCCAGGAACACAGAGCCTGCCAAAGACGGGAGGCCAAGCCATAAAAAACAGAATATTCCTCATCCCACTCCCCACATCGGGATATCAAGAACTAGGTAGCAGGGTGCCTGGGTGGCTCAGTCAGTTGAGCGTCCGACTTCAGTTCAAGTCCTGATCTCTCGGTTCACGAGTTCAAGCCCCACATCGAGCCATCGGGCTCTGTGCTGACAGCTCAGAGCCTGGAACCTGCTAAAGATTCTGTGTCTCCTTCTCTCTCTGCCCCTCCCCCACCCATGCTCGCTCGCTCTCTCTCTCTCTCTCTCTCTCTCTCTTTCAAAAATAAACATAAATGGTGTTCAAAACAAAACAAAAAAAAATTTTTAATAAAAAAAAAAAGGGAACTAAGTAGCAAGTAACAGCAGAGAAACAAGACCATGAGAGAAAAATTCTGAAATGCAGGCTCATGAAATGGCCTAAAGCTGACAGTGAAACAAAAACATTGGGAAAAGCCTCCAGAAGCCTGCCATCAATCTAAATACAAATTCATGATGGAGGAATTTGAAGCTTTTGGTGCACTGCCACACACACATGCACACACACACACACGCACACATGCACACACACAAACACGAGGACCTAGATTAGAAAAAGACGTATGCTGGGGGCACTTGGGTGGCTCAGTTGGTTAAGCATCCAACTTCAGCTCAGGTCACGATCTCCCGGTTTGTGGGTTAAAGCCCTGCATTGGGCTCTGTGCTGACAGCTCAGAGCTTAGAGCCTGCTTTGGATTCTGTGTCACCCTCTCTCTCTCTGCCCCTACCCACCCACCCCCACCTTGTGTGTGCTTGCTCGCTCACTCTCTCAAAAATAAATAAACATTTTTAAAATGATTTAAAAAAAAAAAAAGAAGTATGCTCATTTTGGCCATACATACATATGTTCACTCCAGCTTCTACTGGACCCTGCATAAGATGTCTAGTGTTCAGTGAAAAATTACAGGACACATAAAGAAACAAGAAAAATAATACACCATCCAGAGTACAAGCAAACAACAGAACCAGACTTGTGTATGATTCAGATGTTAGAACTCTCAGACATGGAATTTGAAATAATTATGATTAATGCATTAAAGACTCAAGTGTCAATGGTAGAAAGTATTCATGAAGAGATGGAGAATTCAGGAGAGAAAGAACTACTAACCGATATTCCTCATTACAAAAATGTTCAACAACATTCTACAAAATTGAATCAAGCAATATATTTTTAAAAAGAATATATCATGACCAAGTGGGATTCACCTCAGGGAATGAATGATTCAACACCTGAAAATCACTTGATTTTTCAGATAATTTACCTTATCAGCAGATTAAAAAAAAAAAAATACGGTCATCTCAATAGTTGTAGAAACACCTTTGACAAAATCCAACATCCATTTCTGACTTAAAATTTTTAAAAACTGAGAAAACTAGGAATAGAACTTCCACAAACTGACAAAAAAGCATCTACAAAAAATCTAAAGCTAACATCATACTCAATGGTGAATGACTAAATGCTTTCCTCTTACAATTGAAAACAAAGCAAAGTTAACAGCTCACTCTTTCCATATTCAACATTATACTGGAGGTTCTACCCACTGCAATAAAACATAATAAAAATAAAAATAAAAACATACATAATGTGAAAATAAGAAATAAAACTCTCCCCTCACATGTGACATGATAACTGTTGATGTAGAAAGATCCCCAAGAATCTGCCAAAAAAAATACTACAACTCCATCACGGAATTATTAGAATGGCCAAAATCCAGAACACTGATCATACCAAGTGCTGGTGAACATGTGAAGCAACACCAACTCTCACTGTTAATGCGAATGCAAAATGGTAAAGCCACTTTGGAAGATAGTTTGGCAGTTTCTTATAAAACTAAACATACTCATCATACAATCCAGAAATTATGCTGCTTGGTATTTACCCAAAGGAGTTGAACACTTTTGTCCATACAAAAACCTGCACACAAGATATTTAGAGCAGCTTTATTCACAATTCCCAAAACTTAAAAGCAACCAAGATGTCCTTCAGCAGGTGAAGATAAACAAAATGCGGTACATCTAGAAAATGGAATATTATTCAGCACTAAAAGAAGTGAGTAATGAGCTATCAAACTATGAAAAGACACACAGGAAATTTAAATGCATACCAAAAAAGAAGCTAATCTGAAAAGGCTGCATATTATGTAGTTCCAACTATATGACATTCTGGAAAAGGCAAAGTTAAGGAAATAGTAGAAAGATCAGTGGTTAAAAGGCGTTAGAGAGAAGGATGAATAAGAGAAGTACAATGTATTTTTAGGGCAATGAAACTACTCTGTATGACATTATACTGGTGGATACATGTCACTATACAGTTGTCTAAACACACAGAATGTACAACACCAAGAGTGAACTATAATGTAAACTATGGACTTTGGATGATAATGACGTGTCAGCGTAGCTTCTTGAATAGCAACAAATGTACCACTCTGATGGGGGATGTTGATAATGAGGTAGGCTACGTATGGGGGTGGGCAGGGGATATGAGAAATCTCCATAGCCACCTCTCAGTTTTGCTGTGAACTTAAAACTGCAAAAGCAACTAGAACTAATAAGTGATTACGATCAATCGATATACAAAAAATCAAGTGTATTTCTATATAATAGCAATGAGCCATTGGAAATTGAAATTTAAAACATAGGACCATTGAAATAGACCAAAAAACATGAAATAGTTACGTATAAATCTAACAAAATTTGTTCAGTACCTGTACAATGAAAACTACCGAATTCTGATAAAATAAATAAAAAGAGACCAAATAAATGGGGAGATACACTGTGCCTGCAGATTGAAAGTCTCAATAGTCTTACAGAACTATCCACTAAAAAGGGGGAATTTTACCATTTGTACATTATACCTTAATAAACAAGTGGGCTGGGAGAATATGAGCTTATAATCACATACTTGAAATTCCTCCAATACTCTGTTGCCATATATTAGGTTGAATACAACTGCATGCATAGATAGCCCCTAAATCCACCCACAATGAATTTAAAATCAAGGTCTTTATAACCATTTCCTGCTTCTTTTTGAGGACATGCTAGGCCAGGCAGCCCCATGCAACTGGTGTGAAAAATACAAGGAGTAGAGGTATCTGACTCTGACTCTTTGCCTAGTAGAAATACAGAGAAGGAGGAAGGGAGGGAGAGATGAGGGACAGAGGGATTTATATATTCATAACTGACATTACATACCTATAGAAAAACTTTTTTATCTTTAAGGCATCTAAGAATCCATGCTAGCCTTGAAGTTTGTTCAACATGGTACCTGGTAAAATCCATGTTAGTTTTGGTAATCCCTAATTTACTAATCCAAACAACAGTCATGTCAATAAGGGATTTATTCTAGGCAGCCAAGGTACCATGTGTTACGGTCAATAAACGTGAAAACATACATAATGCATTCTTTGTAACCAAAGTGAATCCAAATGGAGACTCCTGAAAGTTTAGCAAATTTCAAAAGTAGCCAAGTCACATTTATTTGCTTTATTGGTTAGAGAAATGAGGACAAGAGACTTTATGCCAAGGAGATTTTATATTCATAATTCCACTGTAAAGAAATTTGTTCCAGAGCTTATTGCTTCTCAGGATTCACCAAGAACAATGAAACTTTGCTAGTCTACAAATTTCACATACAATACTTACTCTCATGATTTGGGATTATCTGTTGAGGCCCTATAAGCAAATGGCACTATGAAACAAGTCAACCACTATTCCCGTGCTAAAGAGATTACAATCTCAATAGACTGCATTTCCATGGACAAACAGCACACAATGGTACAATGGACAACTGCAAATAATAATTTAATTAAATTACTAATTCAATATCTTCTGTACGTAGGAGAATTATGTGACAAATATTGGAGTATAGTTTAGCAGCCTCAATATATTCACAAGGCTTTGTCAACACTACATAAGAACCTGCCTATTAAGTGGATCACATTATTGGGTATTAGATAAAGGTGGTAGCAAGGTGGCTTTGAGAGAAATGAAATGAGGGATCAAGGAAAGAAGGAAAAATTATGTAGAAAAGCCTATCTAGTAGAAGCAATTATTAAAAGAAACTTTTGAAGATGAGAAATTGTTAATAGTTTTTGAATTAATAGTCTTTTATTTTTTAATTTTTTTAATGTTTATTATTTGAGAGAGGGAGAGACAGAGAGCAAGCAGGGAAGGGGCAGAGAGAGAGGGAGACACAGAATCAGAAGCAGGCTCCAGGCTCTGAGCTGTCAGCACAGAGCCAGACGCAGGGCTTGAACCCACAGACTGTGAGATCATGACCTGAGCCAAAGTCAGCCGCCTAACCGACTGAGCGACCCAGGCACCCCTGAATTAAGTTAATAGTCTTGATCACCATCATGTGACTAAGATGGTGCCAGAGAAAATTATATTCAAGAGTGTGTTTGACAGATAATAAAGGGCAAAGGCCAGAGGCAAGGAGATCAGTGTGCAGATCAGATAGAATAGATGGAGGCAGAGCTCTAGAGAAACAGGAGATGGTACAGAGAGCATGGCAAGAAGTGTGTGTGTGGGGGGGGGGGGGGCAGATCTACTGTACAACATGGCACTCCTAGTTACCAATTAGGCTGTTGCAGACTTTAAAACATGTTAAGAGGACACACAGATCTCATGCTGAGTGTTCTTGCCAAAACATACACGCATACAAAAGAACACAAAGTTTTTGGAGGTGATGAATATATTTAGTAACTTCGTTGTGGTGACAGTATCACAGGTATATGCATACATCCAAACTCACCAAGATGTATACATTAAATGTGTGCAATTTTTTGTATTTTCTCAATAAAGCTCTAAAAAAAAAAAAGAACTGCTTATATAGTAAAAATAAAATATTACCCTGGGAAAAAGGTAGAAGGTCGGGGCACCTGGGTGGCTCAGCTGGTTGAGTGTCCAACTTCAGCTTAGGCCATGATCGCATGGTTCATAAGTTCGAGCCCCCCATCAGGCTCACTGCTGTTAGCACACAGCTCACTTAGGATCCTCCCTCTCTGCCCCCCCCCATACACACACACACTCTCTCTCTCTCTTTCTCTCTCAAAAATAAAATAAACATTAAAAAAAAAAGTAGAAGGTGATTCCAGGAAATCTGTATATTTTGCTGTAAAGGAAAACAAGATGAATCCAGGGCACAGACTAAAGGAACCCCATGGTTGTGAAAGATAGAGAAACACCGAAGATGCTGCTGAGAAAAGACCTCAGAGACCAAAGAACCTGCAGAGAAAGCCAAGGGAAAAAGATCAGAAGGGAGGACAGAGAGACAACCACCCCCTTTAGTGCAAACTTACCCATGGAAACTTGGTGAAGTCTATTTTTGCAAAATAAAAAGGTGAAAGATAAAACCACCACCCCAGGAAAGGGATTGCCTAAGTCAGTTGTTTTCAAACTGTTTTTTGAGACTGAGAATGTGTTCAGAGACTATTTTACATGCATATGCAAACAAATACAGTGAATATAAAAGTCTGCTCTGGCTGCCAAAGAGTGTAGGAGCCCCAAGAGCCCTCTCTGGTAAATGCCCTCCTCCGCACCCTAGCAGTGGCTCTTGGAAGGATGCAGTAGTATCTCGAGGGGTCTCTAAAGCAAAGTTTAAAAACACTAGGAGTTACCCTAAAGAGATGTTTCCTCTCTCCTTCTTGTAAAACATTTCTAAGAGTGCTGCTCAAATTAACCCACAATGGCAAATATCCAAACACTACCTCTTGAAATAAACACATAGGGCCTAGGCATATCCTTCAACAGAAATCCTATTCACTGGATGGCTCAGTCAGTTGGGCCTCTGACTTCCGTTCAGGTGAATTTGAGCCCCGCCTTCATCTCTCCACTCTCAGTGCAGAGCCTGCTTCAGATCCTGCTTCAGATCCTCTATCTCCCTCTCTGTACCACCCCACTCCCCAGCCTGCACTCTCTCTCTCAAAAGTAAATAAACATTTTTTTAAAAAGGAACTACCAGAAATCCTATTCACTGTTCTTTAATTCTTCAAACATACAGAAAATAATAAAGTGAACATCAGTCTACCCACCACTCATATTTAATGGATATGAACATACATACTGCCATATTTGATTACATCATTAAAATATATATATATAACATTACAGAGACATTCAAAAACCCTTTTTTCCTCCTCCCCAATCCCATTCTCCTTCTGCACACCCCCTCCCCAGATAACCACTACACTACCGCTAGTGTTTATTCTTGCCACTAACAACTTCCTTCTTTTACTCTACCAGCACATATCCCAAACCCATGGTCTTATTTATAATGATATATATTATACTGTATTCATCTTTCTGCAACTTGCTCATTTTACTCAGCATATTTTCAAGATTTATCCATACTGATGCATATACATCCCATTGGCTTATTTTGAAAGAAAAATATTATTCCACTTTCTGACTATACCACATTTATTCATTTCCCTATTGTGGACATTTAGTTTGCTTCCAATTTTTCACTGTTATGAACAATACTATAATTACCATCCTGTACTTATCTCACTGTGTGCATATTCAAGACTTCCTTTAGGATATAACTGAAATGGGATTGCTGAGAATAAACAAAGGTTGATCTTTTAAGCCTCAATTTAGCTGTCACCTCCTTCAAGAGGCCTCCCATCATCAGGCTGAGCAGCGTCAAGCGCTCTCCCTTTTCTGGTCCCCAAAGACCTTGCAAAGACCTCTATCCTGTCCTGTACTCACCACCGGGGTGTAACTATTTATTTGTCTCCCTAGATGAGCCATGATTCCCCAGAGAGAAGGGTTCCTATGACTAGCACACAGTAGGTTCTTAACCAGTACTCACTGAAAAATTGAAGTTAACTGACAAAAGAAGGCCCTTGGCTCTGTTGGAAGTTGTGGGAATAGCAACATAAACTCAATTCCAAGAGAATTTCAAGAAGGTGGCACGAATTCCATCCAGGGAGCTGTACATAACCCCAGGAGGGGGCCCAAATCAAAGAAGTTAGGAGAAAAGAGATTGCATAAAATCTGGAGAGGACACAAAAATGAATAAGGCCACTTCTGAGTCACATTACAAATAAAAACTAGCTAAGCCCAACACCTTGGAGGACCCCATTATTGGCAAAATAAGAAAACAGTCCTAAAAGCAAGGAATACGTTAATCAGCCTGATGCAAAACCTAAGGCACAAGGTCATAGATGGTAAAGAGAAGAAGGGCCAGGGATCATAACAGTTAAGGCTAATAAAGATAACAAAATAATCAGAGGTCTGCAAGTCTCAATTTTTCCCTAAAGGCATGTTATTTATTAATTGTGTATCTTTGTGAGTAAGCACACACTCTCAGATCTTCCTAGCAGGCATATGAATTGCTATACCTTTATTTAACAATACCTAGCACAGTGATCATTATGAGCATCTTTAACCATCAATACCACTGCTAGAATCTGTCTTGTGAACAAATATATTTATAAAATCATAAAATAATTCCAGAGGCAAAAGGCATAAATAACCTAAATACTCATCAATAA
Organism: Herpailurus yagouaroundi; assembly: GCF_014898765.1. Classification (NCBI taxonomy): domain Eukaryota; kingdom Metazoa; phylum Chordata; class Mammalia; order Carnivora; family Felidae; genus Herpailurus; species Herpailurus yagouaroundi. The sequence goes on along the minus strand of NW_024412415.1, from coordinate 18,675,213 downwards.
AGGACAATATAAATTATCAGGCATTCACTGAATGGAGTATTAGAAGACCATTAAAAAGATTAAGTTAGAGTTACAGCTGGAAAGGAACTTCTACAATGTGTTAAGTTGGAAAAATTATGCTGTTAAAAACACAAGGAATAAATCAGTATGAGTAAGTGTGATTCCTTATCTATCAAATGTATACACCCTCAAAAAAGACACTAGAAAATCAACAGTGGATACCTTTGCTTTTGGAAGAGTACAGGGGAAGTAGAATTAGCTTTTAGTATTTGTTTATGCCTTTTGGTATTATTTGAATTTATGCGTTTGTGCTGTATTAGCTTTATTTTTTTATATTTGTAAGTGTGAAAAAAAGGAATTACTTGAGGCAAGTTGTGATGAGGTAAAAAATCATGTAACCCTCTTATAGTCAACAAGAAATACTATAGTCTAAGCTGCTTATCCAGACTCATTTCCTAGGCTCCACATTGACTTAAAACAGCACAGCCCAACAAGGAATAATAAGAGGAAAACAAGGAGCCTCTGGCCAGAAGAAACTGAGCTTTTGTGCATTTGATAAGCCCTGTGAATTCCTTTCAGCTTTTCCAGGGTAATCAGAACTCTCTCGAATCAGGTATCACTTCAATTGATGTTTTAAAATCAACACTAATGTTCATGGGGCACCTGGGTGGCGCAGTCAGTTAAGCGTCCGACTTCAGCCAGGTCACGATCTCGCGGTCCGTGAGTTCGAGCCCCACGTCAGGCTCTGGGCTGATGGCTCAGAGCCTGGAGCCTGTTTCCGATTCTGTGTCTCCCTCTCTCTCTGCCCCTCCCCCATTCATGCTCTGTCTCTCTCTGTCCCCAAAAAAATAAATAAAAGTTGAAAAAAAAAATTTAAAAAAAAATAAAATAAAAAAATAAAATAAAATCAACACTAATGTTCAAAATACAAGGTAATTAAGTTCAGGGCTACATTTCCTTAATATTTAGGCAGATGACCTAGTACAAACAGTTGTTGTTTTTGACTATTCAAATTCACACCCATTCAAGTTGGGCTTTACCTTGTGTATGAATAAAACAGAGCCTGTTAGACTCTAATCAAATGTCCTTCTGAGAGCTCCTTCTCCGTCTTCCCTGTGTACAAGCCTATCCCAGCAGGGACTGATGTATCCCTAAGGGATTTGGTGCAATATTTTGTCGTTCTGATTGAAATGTGTGCTGTCTAGTCCCTATAGTTTAATTTAGAACAATTAAGGTTCAGGGTACATGAGCTGGCAAAGCACATTACAAACAATGGCTGCAGAATAAACTGCAAATCAATCCACACTAAATCACCCTGAAAATCCCTTCCAGCGCTGCAAAGCCATCCTGATTCCAGCCCTTCCTCCTCTCCCCCTCCATCTTTGCAACAATAAGGAAGTCTCCATTGTTCAGTTCTGTAATGGTTTTGCAGAAGCATTCATCTATCCACACATAAAACTTCACAATCTTGGGCTGGGGTCAAGGGCAGACAGGAAAAGGATGCTTGGGGGGGGGGGGTGTCGGCTGGGGGGGGGGGGCTTGGTTCATAACTATTTTGCCCCACAAATGGGGAATATTTTTTCTATTTCATCACTCTGATATTGACACATTATGGAAATGTGTCACCACGCCAGGCTGACTTACCTTACAGGAAATATTTGCTCTTTAATTCATCTTCTTGTTTATTTATTTTGACTCCTGAGAGAGCAACTCCTATGTTCCTCACCTCCTTGTATGCCCCATAAAGCTACTTGATCAAAGAGGATGACCTGCCTGATAAAAGGATCTCCTTCAGCTACAACCTACAAACATACTATGGACCCACTTTCAGCATCCTTTATTATTGTATAAATGAAAAAAGGCTAAAATAAGCAGCTCATCCTGTTGTTCCGTGTAGGGACACTACAGGGTTGGCACAGACCACTTTTACAAATCAAAGGAAGTTATAAAAGACATTACATGACACCAAAATTATAAACGTGCACATCTCTCCCCCAGCAATTCCACTATTACATCTTTCTCCAATAGAACTCTTTTCCCAAAAAGGCAAAAATAGGTATATGAACATTTCTTGAAATATTGTACAGTGAAAAAATTACAATCAATCTAAATTTTCACCAAGAGGGGAATGGATAAATATTACAGGTCTCAATAATGTGATAGAAACCATCCAACCCTTAAAAAGAAATGTACATCTATATGAACTGATTCAGAAAAATTTTCTTAAAATACAGCTAAATTTAAAAATGAATTATACAACATACTGAATAGTATGAACCTGTTTTTGTAAAATGCATATATATTAATCATATGAGGGAAATTGATACAACATCCATACCAATAGTTATCTCTAGGGGTGGAATTTCAAGGGAATTTTTTTCTTTATATATCTTGGTTGTTTACTTTTTTACAGGAAGCATGTATTACTCTTCTAATCAGCAAATATATACACTATAAATATAAATTGTAAAGCATGATGTAAACAATGGAATGATCTTCTATTTGCTTCATTTCTCTATTCATTCGTCCATTCAACAGAAAAAAGCCTGTTGAACTGTTAAGTGAAACTGTGGTAGGTTCTGAGAATACAAAACCAAGCATTCATACAGGATGTAATCTAATGGGAGGAAACACCACTCCTCTGTACACTTCCATTAGAACCCATAATCTTGGGTAGGTTTCCCAACCAAGCAAGATAAAGAATTCAAATGATGACCTTGATCAACTGAAATACTTTGTCTTCCCCCAAACTCACCTATTATAGATAGAAATAAGGGTAATAGCTGTCACTCTAAAATTCAGGGGCCAGTCACTTGCAATCCCTTCAAGTCTCTGGATGCTCAAGTCTTCTTGGGGCTTACTAATAGTACAACCATAATCACTGGCATTTATCCAGCACCTACTACGTGTCAGACACTGCACCAAATTCTTTACCCACACTATCTCGTGTTATCATCACACCAAACTTACAAAACAGTTACCATAACACATACATATACACAAAAGTATATACATATATGTTTTTACTGATATGACAACAGAAACCTGCCAAGGTTATCAGCTAATACATGGCAGAGCCAAGAGTGTACGCACCCCAAATCTTCAGACCCCCCCCCACCCCCCCCCAGCAGCACTGGGCATATAGTAGGTGCTCACAACTGAAGTGGTCATTGCAGTAGCTAGTAGTTCTTGTAACATTTGCTAAGCTGTCAGCCTGTGAAAGGAAACTGATGAAGCAAGGGAAAAACAAAACACAATTATGAGATTTGGAAAGTCCATGCCAGTAACCTGTCAAACTCATGATTTATAAAAACCGTTAATGAAGTATAAACAATTCCAGGTAGGTCATTCAATCAATCTCTTGATGGTTAGATTTCACTTTTGAGTCTGGGTGGCTACCAAATAGAATACTAATTCCTTATGACAGAAAAGTTCAGATTGAATTATGTTGTAATTATGATCTCAGGAAGGGGGCTGGCATATAAATGTGTCTATGCGCTGAGCATGTATGTTGGCTACAAGACCAGGTCCTATTGCATCAAGCCCTTAAGGCATGCTGGATGCTCTGAATTCACGTCCAAGCTGCAATTATAGAATGTGAGATGCAAACCCAGCTCACCTTCAGTTTTGTCCTAGTCATTGAGGACCCTAGAGCTGCCCACCTGGCAACAAGACAATGTGTGGAAGCCAGTACAACAGGAAATCCTTGCTGGGCTTCTGCCTCTTAACCCTTCAGGCTCAATTTCCTTCCCACATTCCTCCAATGAGTAAACTTCTAGCATCTAGCATATGCTAGAAACTTTGCTTCAACACAAAGCCAAAAAAAAAAGCACAGCTCTACCCCAAAGTCATTCAAAATCTACTCAGGGAGCTCAATTCTGGGAGGGAGTATACAGGTAATTTCCCAAATAGTACACTTTCTGCATGCCATCCCTTCTTAAGACCCATTGAAGGCTGCCTACCTATTCTTATATCAAATATAAAATCTACCTACCTTCCACCCCAAACACAACCTCCTTCCTTTATAAACCCTCCTGTTCACAGCTGTCTTTCTTCAGCTTTGAATGACTTCAGCACCACTACTTAAAATGTTTTATTTATTTATTTGTTTATTTATTTATTTACACAGAGGATTTTTAATGCAGTGAAAATATACTTTTTGATATGATAATGAAAGATACATGTCATTAAACATTTGTCCAAACCCACAGAATGCACAATGCCAAGAGGAACCATAATGTAAATTATGGACTTTAGGAGATTATGATGTGTCAAGGTAGGTTCGTCCTTGGTGAAAAATGTACCATTCTGGTGAGTGATGTTGATAGTGGGTGAGACTGTGCTTGTGTGAGGGCATGAATTATACCAGAAATCTCTGTACTTCACTCCTTATTTTACTGGAAGCCTAAAACTGCCCCCCCAAAAAAAGTCTTTTTGAAAAAGGAACAATGAAAAAGGAACAATACTTAGGTATTGAGTATTATACTCATGTATCTTACAATTTAGTGAAAAAAGAAGGAAACGGGGGCAACCAACTAATCCATGACAGAAGAAAATAAATGTAAAAAAAAAAATGTAGGCAAAATGCTGGGAACAATTCTGCTCCAATGGGAGTAGAGTTACTGGATAAAAATACAAAATATCCAGGGGCGCCTGGGTGGTTCAGTCCACCGAGCGTCTGACCTCAGCTCAGCTTACTATTCCAACAGTTTGTGAGTTAGAGCCCCAGTTCAAGCCCCACATCAGGCTCTGTGCTGACAGCTCAGAGCCTGGAGCCTGCTTAAGACTCTGGGTTTCCTTCTCTCTCTCCCCTCCCCCTCTCACAGCCTGTCTCTCTCTCTCAAAAATAAATAAACATCAAAAAAAATTTTAATACAGAATATCCAAATACATTTTTAAAATAATTTAAAGTTTATTCCTTTATTTTGTGAAAGAGAGAGAGACAGAGAGCACGCACACAGAGGAGGTGCAGAAAGAGAGAAAATCCCAAGCAGGCTCCTCGCTGTTAGTGAAAAGCCTGATGTGGGGCTCCATCCCAGGAACCGTGAGATCATGACCTAAGCCAAAATCAAGAATCAGACACTTAACAGACTAAGCACCCAGGAGCCCCTATCCAAATAAATTTGACTTTCAGATAAACAACAAATGAATTTTAAGTATGTCCAGTGAAATATTTGAGTATTATAAATTATTCATTGTGTATCTGAAATTCAAATTTTTTTAATATGAAATTTATTGTCAAATTGGTTTCCATACAACACCCAGTGCTCATCCCAACAGGTGCCCTCCTCAATGCCCATCACCCACTTTCCCCTCCCTCCCACCCCCATCAACCCTCAGTTTATTCTCAGCTTTTAAGAGTCTCTTATGGTTTGGCTCCCTCCCTCTCTAACTTTTTTTTCTTTCCCCTCCCCCATGGTCTTCTGTTAAGTTTCTCAGGATTCACATAAGAGTGAAAACATATGGTATCTGTCTTTCTCTGTATGACTTATTTCACTTAGCATAACACTCTCCATTTCCATCCACATTACTACAAAAGGCCATATTTTATTCTTTCTCATTGCCAAGTAGTATTCCATTGTGTACATAAACCATATCAGACAAAGGGCTAGTATACAAAATCTATAAAGAACTCACCAAACTCCACACCCGAAAAACAAATAATCCAGTGAAGAAATAGGCAGAAAACATGAATAGACACTTCTCTAAAGAAGACATCAAGATGGCCAACAGACACATGAAAAGATGCTCAACATCGCTCCTCATCAGGGAAATACAAATCAAAACCACACTCAGATATCACCTCACGCCAGTCAGAGCAGCTAAAATGAACAAATCAGGAGACTCTAGATGCTGGACAGGATGTGGAGAAACGGGAACCCTCTTGCACTGTTGGTGGGAATGCAAACTGGTGCAGCCGCTCTGGAAAACAGTGTGGAGGTTTGTCAAAAAATTAAAAATAGATCTACCCTATGACCCAGCAATAGCACTGCTAGGAATTTACCCAAGGGATACAGGAGTGCTGATGCATAGGGGCACTTTTACCCCAATGTTTGTGGCAGCACATTCAATGATAGCCAAACTATGGAGGGAGCCTAGGTGTCCATCAAGTGATGAATGGATAAAACCTGTTTTAGATCTCAGAGTTTCTCTTAGCTCTATGCTCAATTGGACCTTAAAGACATTTTGATCAAAATAATAAAGAAAAAACAAACCCTCATACACTTACACTATAATGGAGGAGAAAGACAATAAACACATAAACAAATGAATATATGCTATAATTTCAAGTAGAGATGGGTGTCATGAAAAAAAAGGAGTAAAAAGATGGTGGGGTTGGCATGTTACTTTAAATAATATGTCAGGGAAAGGGAGTAGCAAGTGCAAACATTCAGAGGCAAAAAATGAGCTTAATGTGCTAAAAGGAAGACAACTGTCATTGAAGCATGGCAAATGAGGTATCAGAGAGTTCAGAGAAGTAGAAAGAGCCCTATTTTTAAGGCCATGTAATCTATGACAAAGTTTGGGTTTCACTCTGAGTATAATAGAAATCCATTTGCAGACTCTTAAGTACAGGAATAACATGATTTTATTATATTTCTTAAAGATAATTCTGTGTGAACTCTTAGTAGGAATACAACCTGGTGCAGCCACTCTGGAAAATAGTATAGAGTTTCCTCAAAAAGTTAAAAATAAAACCACCCTATGACCCAGCAACTGCATTACTAGATATTTACACAAAGGATATAAAAATGTTGATTCAAAGGGGTACATGTACCCTAATGTTTACAGCAACATTACCAACAATAGCCAAATTATGGAAAGAGCCCAAATGTCCATAGACTAATAAATGGATAAAGAAGATGTGGCATATATATATAATGAAATATTACTCACCCATCAAAAAGAATGAAATCTTGCCATTTGCAGCAACATGGATGGAGCTAGAATGTATTATGAGCTAAATGGGTGATGGATGTTAAGGAGAGCAGGTGTTGTGACGAGCACTGGGTGTTGTATGTAAGTGATGAATCACTAAATTCTACTCCTGAAACCAATATTACACTACATGTTAACCAACTTGAATTTAAATAAAAATTGGGGCAGGGGAGATCATTCTGCCCCGTGTGGAGCAGTAAGAAGTGTCATTCATTGTTAATGGGAATGCAAATGGTAAAGCCACTTTGAAAGACAGTTTGGCAGTTTCTTACAAAACTGAGCATACTTATATCACACAATCCAGCAATCATGCTCCTTGGTATTTACCCAAAGGAGTTGAAAACTTTTGTCCGTATATATATACCTGCACACAGATGTTTGTAGCAGCTTTATTCATAATGACCAAAACCTGGAAGCAATCAAGATGTCCTCCAGCAGGTGAATGGATAAATAAAATGTGGTAAATCCAGACAATAGAATATTATTCAGTACTAAAAAGAAATGAGCTATCAAACCATGAAAAGACATGGAGGAAACATAAGCACATACTGAAAGAAACTAATCTGAAAAGGCTGCATAGTGTGTGGTTCCAACTATATGACATTCTGGAAAAGGCAAATCTATGCAGACGGTAAAAAGATCAATGGTTGGCAAAGGTCGGGGAGAGAGAAGGATGAATAGGCAGAGCACAGAGAATTTTTAGAACAGTGAAACTGTACTTTGTATACTATAATGGTAGATACATGTTAGTATACATTTGTCCAAACCCATAGAATATACAACACCCAAGAGTGTGCCCTAGTGTAAACTATAGACTTTGAATTAGAATGATATATCCATGTATGTTCATCAATGGAAACAAACTTACCACTCTGGTGGAAGATGTGGATAATGGGGAAGACTATGCATGTAAAATCTCTGTAGCTTCTTCTCAATTTTGCTGTGGACTTAACACTGCTCTGAAAAGCAAAGTCGAAAGAGGAAAGGAAGGAAGGAAGGAAGGAAGGAAGGAAGGAAGGAAGGAAGGAAG
>NW_024412415.1:18647588-18667234 GCF_014898765.1 Herpailurus yagouaroundi | reverse complement strand
AAGGAAGGAAGGAAGGAAGGAAGGAAGGAAGGAAGGAAGGAAGGAAGGAAGGAAGGAAGGAAGGAAGAAAAAAAGAAAGAAAGAAAGATCGTTCAGCAGCTACGTGGAAAATAAAATAGAGACCAATGTATGTAGAAGTAGGGAAATCAGTAACAAGGTTATTGCTAATTTAGATAAGAGATAAAGGAAGCCAGGACTAAGATGGCAGTGAGAAAGTGAGACAGGGTCAGAAGTGGAGTATATTATGAAAGTAGAATTGACAGACTTGTTGATGGACTAGATGTGAAATGTAAAGAGAAAACAGATCTATGACCTGATGATGCTGAGAACAGAAGAGTAAGGAAGAAACAGATTTGGAGTGAAATCAAAGCCTCTGCTCTGGACATTTTAAGCCTGAAATGTTATGTTAAACACCTGGGTGGAAATGTTGAGCAGCATTTAAATGTAAATATCTAAGGTTTAGAGGTACTCTCAGGGCTAGAGATAACAAATTAGAAATCACCAGCTTATACATGGCATCAAAAGCCATGGAACTAGATAAGGTAACCAATGAGAATAGTTAAGCAAAGAGAAATGAACTGAACACAGTTCCCAGGAGCAAACATTTAGAGTCCAAGAACAAGATATTGACTAGAAGTTGTATACCAATTTGGAAGCAGAAGGGATTTAAAGAGACAGACAAGAACCCAGATCCTCACCAGCAAGAATCCTGAATCAGAACTCAGAAACTTGAACCAGGATAATAAAATGCTGCAGCATCTATCCCTTTCTTGTGGGTATCAGGAGGCAAGAACCATGGTCAGGGGCAGGGATCCACTTGCATGTGCCTGCTCAGAGGTGAGGTAAGCTGAGTGTGTTTGTATAACCTGGGTGCAGCCTCATGCCCAAAAGGAAAAAAGTTCTTAACCACAACAGCAACAAAGTTGCCTAAACCTTCAGCATGAATACCCAGTTTCAGACCATGCGGAGAATACAAGGGCAAAGAAAAAATTCATTAGGTGAAGAATAAGACAATGCCTTTTGCCTTGGGAAAGTTGGGATCTCCCATAAGTAAAATGGATTCAACCATCATGAAACACTAAGGGCCAAGCCCTATGTTGGGTACTATAGGTAGAGCAGCTGCAGAGATGTATAAGATAAATCCCCTCCTGAAAGAGATGCCAGCCAAGTGGATTGAGGAGAAAATGACTAAAAGCTGGACACCTAATCTTGAAATGTGGGATTACAAGCCTTATCCCACATCACTTTCTATCCTCATCTTCCTATAATCGTGCTGTGAAAAGTAAGTTGAGTTTCCCAATATGCTATATTGAAAGGCATCTTAGAAGTGTATGTCTGAGGGGCACCTGGGTGGCTCAGTCGGTTGAGCATCCGACTTCCGCTCAGGTCACGATCTCACAGCTCGTGAGTTCGAGCCCCGTGTCGGGCTCTGTGCTGACAGCTCAGAGCCTGGAGCCTGCTTCTGCTTCTGTGTCTCCCTCTCTCTCTGCCCCTAACCCACTCACATTCTGTCTCTGTCTCTCTCAAAAATAAATAAACATTTAAAAAATTAAAAGAAGAAGTAGTAGTAGTAGTAGTAGTAGTAGTGTGTGTCTGAGAAAGTCCTGGAGCAAGTCCCCATCTCCACCTCATGCATCTGCCAGTCCTGGTCTCCTGCTGCAAGAACACACAGTAGAGTGCCAATAAAAGCTCTCTTGATGGTCGGAAGATAAAGGAGTTTGTAAAAAAGACCATTCCAGGAAGAAATAGGGGGAATTTTCATAACTCTTGCTTGACACCCTTCAAAAGCCCACCAGTCGAAGGCTCTCTATACTTTCTAAAAGGAACTTGGGTTCTGCTCCTGACTTTTCTGACCTGTAAGGAGGTTCTGTTGTTGATTTTTTTTTTAAATAAAATGAGAAGTATTACATTGTGCATTACAGCATTTGCATGGGGCCAAAACCTGTCTTCTTTACTTTCTCTCTTCAATCCTTCACGCATGACAGGCATCACTAATTAATCATGGTAGACTTCTCTACTACATCAGGATGCAAAATCAGAACCCTCTTCAATACAGAACTGTAGGCACTATTAATCAAAATTACTATATAAGGTGAAACCTATGTCCCATCTCTGGCATAGTATTTAGCAGCAGAGCATTTATTTTACTTTTTTAAATTTGTACCCAAATTAGTTAGCATATAGTGCAATAATGATTTTAGGAGTAGAATCCAGTGATTCATCGCCTATGTATAATACCCAATGTTCATTCCAACAAGTGTCCTGAATGCCTCTTGCCCATTTGGCCCATACCCTAACCATAACCTTTCCAGTAACCCTCAATTTGTTCTCTATATTTAAGAGTCTCTTATGTTTTGTCTCCTTCCCTGTTTTTATATTATTTTTGCTTCCCTTCCCCTTTGTTCATCTGTTTTGTATCTTAAATTCCACATATGAGTGAAGTCATATGATATTTGTCTTTCTCTGACTGACTAATTTCGCTGAGCATAATACCCTCTAGTTCCATCCACATTAGCAGCAGAGCATTTAGAATCAAAATTCTGGATCCTGGTTCTGTCCTTGTATCAATCTGAATCTATAGTTCTGAAACACTGGGTTCCAATTTCACTGCTTATTAGCTGTTTAACTTTTGACACATTAACTAAATCTCTCTAAGTATCAGTTTCTTCATCTGTTCTTCACAGGAAAAGCCTGTTCCTATGACAGCTTAGGGTGAGGGGACATACTGGGGTTGAGGAGAGTCCAATGAGGCTTCACTGAAGCGCGAGCACTGAGGCTGAGATGTGAGGGAGGGTAAGAGCATGCTCACTGTAGGGAGGACCATACCACATGAGAGACAGTCCATGGGGACAGAGGATACACAACAAGGGATCATCAGACAATAACCAGACTATATGAGGCTTTTAGAACATGTTAAGAATTTTGGTCATTATCCAAACTTCCATAGTTAACTACACAAATGATGAAGCAGAGTAGGCAATATAATCAATTCTCAACCTGGAAGACATGTCCACTGACTCTTCTGTGGAGAACACCTTACACCTATCAGAATAGTTTAAATCAAAAACACAAGAAACAAATGTTGGCAAGGATGTGGAGAAAAAGGAACCCATGTGGACTGTTGGTGGGAATGCAAATTGGTACAGTCACTGTGAAAAAGAGTATGGGGTTCTGTCAAAAAATTAACAATGAAATTACCATATGACCCAGTAATTCCACTACTGGATATTTACCCAAAGAATAGGAAAGCACTAATTTGAAAATATACATGCACTTTACTGCAACATTATTTACAATAGCCAAGATATGGAAGCAATTCAAGTGTCCATCCATAGATAAATGGATAAAGAAAATGTGATTGAGACAGATAGATAGATATATAGATACAAGATGTAGACATATATACATACAATGGAATATTACTCAGTCATAAAAAAAAATAATGAATTCTTGCCATTTGCAACAACATGGATGGACCTAGGGGCTATACTGCTAAGGGAAAGAAATCAGTCAGAGAAAGACAAATACCATTATGATACTACTAATATATGGAACTTAAGAAATAAAACAAAGAAAAAAAGACAAAAACTGACTTTTAAATACAGAGGAGAAAGTGGGATGGCCGGAGGGAGGTGGGTGAGGGGAAGGGTGAAATAGATACAGAGGATCAAGAGTACCCTTATCTCAGGGCTCCTGGGTAGCTCAGAGCATGGAGCCTGCTTCAGATTCTGTGTCTCCCTCTCTCTCTGCCCCTTCCCTGCTCACACTCCACCTCTCTCTCTCAAAAATAAAAAAATATTAAAAAAAGAGTACCCTTACCTTGATGAGTACTGAGTAATGTACAGAATTGTTGAATCATTATATTGTATACTTGAAACTAAAATAACACTGTATGTTAATTATGCTTCAATTAAAAATTTCTTTAATTTGGGTCATCTCGGTGAATCAGTTGGTTAAGTGACTTGGTTCCATCTCAGGTCATAAGCTCACGGTTTGTGGGTTCAAGTCCTATATCAAGCTCTGTGCTGACAGCTAGAGCCTGCTTGGGATTTTCTGCTCCTCCTCTGCTCTCATGTGTTCTCTCTCTCTCTCTCCCTCTCTCTCAAAATAAATAAACTTAACAAAATTCTTTTTAATTTAAAAAAAATACAAAAATATAAAAATGAAATAGCCAAGCAGGCAGGAAAAAAAAAAAAGAAGAAAATTGGGGAGACCTTGATGAATTAGGGTGAGATCAAGGATAATATCCTAGGGTCTTGGTGTAGCCTTCTAAATGGATGGTGGTGGCATTCACTAATAGAGTGACCATCAAAAAAGACCAGGTATTCGGCAGGGGGGGCTTGTTTTGCATTTTTGTGGGGAAAGATTTGCAGATCCAAGTAAGAGCGTTAATAAGCAGATGGAGACACAATAAGGACACAAATTAAAGATGAGATAATGGAGTCCAAATTAGTCTTGCTGGAATGTTGAACAAAAGCATGAACTCACATATTTCCAAAAGTCTCCAACCCAAGATCACCAAGAGTAAGGAGAACCAGCTGATTCTCTCAGCCCAACCTGGATATATAACATCCACAGCAGGGCTCACATCTACCCAAATGTCTACCTATGCTAGGAATACTTGTCCTTATTGCTTTTGCCCAGAAGACTCTGGACACTAAGTAACTGATTCCTGGAATCATAGAAGGTTAACTCTAGGAGAAGACATAGAGATCACTGCATGGATAGGTGGAGATGTGTTAGAATACGATGATCTGGATAGAGAGCGTGCTGGCCTCAGAGAAAAAAACACCTGGATAGGTGCCCTGCCCACTAACAGTCTGCTGACCTCATTTTACAGATTTGAAAACTGAGGACATTCAAACTGAAACCAGTTGTCTAAGGTTATAAAAGGAGTTAGTTGTAGGGCAGGGACCTAAGTTCACATATTCCAAAACTTTTCAGCATTTCTGATTCTCAAAAAATTTTAAATACACAATTATGATCATTGAATTTAACCCCTGTCCAGACTTATATTTTCACGCATTCATTCACCAAATACACACTGAGAACATACCACGTGTCAGATGCAGGGCTAAAGAGAAGCCCTCAAATCAGCTAAGACCTTAGTTAATACAAAGATGGGGTAAATGGCCTGACTGTACAGATGGAAAACTGAGTTTTGAAAATTCAGTCCTGGGGCGCCTGGGTGGCGCAGTCGGTTAAGCGTCCGACTTCAGCCAGGTCACGATCTCGCGGTCCGTGAGTTCGAGCCCCGCGTCGGGCTCTGGGCTGACAGCTCAGAGCCTGGAGCCTGTTTCCGATTCTGTGTCTCCCTCTCTCTCTGCCCCTCCCCCGTTCATGCTCTGTCTCTCTCTCTCTGTCCCAAAAATAAATAAACGTTGAAAAAAAAAAATTTAAAAAAAAAGAAAATTCAGTCCTAACTGTGGAAATTCAAAAGCATTTTCCAGCTTTCTAAGACTCTGCAAGAATCTTTTGTCAAATGATTTGCCATCATAAAATCAGAGGTATGGAAGCTCAAGCAGCCATAGGGATTTGATTTTAACACACAAGAGCATTCAAAAGGTATGACTCTTACCTGACTTCTGCAAGGAACATGCATGGGATCACAAAGATTGTGTTCCCCAAGTAACAATGGCCCTGTCACATGAGGGTCATAGATTTAGTTCAGTGAGGCCTATGAAAGGTCAGATCTCTATCAGGAACAGCCCAACGTATTTGAGCCCCTTTGATATCTGGTTATCGGATGAAAACAGGACTTCTGGCACTAGCTACTGCTGATGAACCACAGTAGGCAAGAAGTCTTTATTGCTGTTCTGCCTGGAGTCAGCTAAAAAAATAAAGCTGAATAGAAGAGAAAAGCAAAAGGGAAAAGATTAACCAGAGCTCTCCAAACCTTAAACTTGCCATTACAGTTTGTGTTTTCACCCTCTGTGTGGATTACTTTTTTGCCATATCTAAGCTAACTAAACACAGATTGGCATATTCCTCCATGCAAATTTTTTTTTTTAACATTTTATTTTATTTTCTGAGAGACAGAGAGAGGCAGAGCACAAGCAGGGGAGGGGCAGAGAGAGAGGGAGACACAGAATCCGAAGCAGGCTCCAGGCTCTGAGCTGTCAGCACAGAGCCCGAGTGGGACTCAAACCCACAAACACAAGATCATGACCTGAACCGAAGTCGGACAATCAACCAAGTCACCCAGGCGCCCCCACCTATGCAAATGTTTTTAACCTTGCCACACATGGATTGCCTACACAATTTTGGGAACTAAAGGGTTAAGTTATAAATATAAATACAAATATAAATATAAATATGTCATGAAAATTAAAATTATAGGACTAGACAGAAACCTGAAAATTCTCATGATATAATATTAATCAAAGAACATGAATGGTCACGTATACTCTGATATGAATCGCAAAAACGGTATTCAGTAAAATTAGGTGTGTAAATGACATGCTGCTGTTTGTAAATGATTATTGTATTGGGGTGAAAGGATTAAGAACTAGTAGGCAGGAAGGAACATTTTTCAATTTGCTGTAGTGTGGCTTGTTTTTTAACAAGGGGTTTTTTAATTTTCTTTTTTTGACAGGGTGTGAACCTGATATGGTATAGAGAAATAATCCCCACAAGAAACAGGTGACAGAATAGAATGTGCTCACTTTTTCCCCTTGTGTGTGTGTAATCATTATTTGCCCAATTTTAGCTAGTAGCAAAGCAGAAGACACTTATTTGGAACTCAGGTCTTGATGAAAATTTCACAGGGAGTAGCTATCATCCATGGGTCCGTATATACAGGGAGAGTCTGTGGAGTTTAAAAAACAAACAAAAACAAACCTGGATTCAAATTCCAACGTGGTGATTTCCTTCATTTCCTTGCCTGTTAAGTGGGAAAAAGGAAAAGGGAGGAAATATTTGCTAAGTGCTTAGCATGTACCAAGTTCTGGTCTTGGCAATTTTTCATACATCATTCCAGCTAATCTTCACATCAGCCCCATGAGACAAGTATTTGCCTTCAGTTTACTGGTGATACACTGAGGCTTCAAGACATTAAATAATGTGTGTGCAGTCATACAGCTACTAAGTAGCCGGGATCCAAACCAAAGATTGTCTGTCCCTAGAATCTGCTCCTTTCACTCTCTGAATGAGACCTCCCAGGGCTATTCTGGGATTGAATTAGCTAATGGATCAGGCTCACGGTAGGGGCCTGATAAATATTTGTTGAATCAGAACCTTACTATCATCATCAAAACCCTATGAGCCCCGTTCTTGTTTCTTCAGCTCTCTAAACAGCCCAGAAAAAGGTAGTTTTCCCCTTACCACTGAGTGAGCCTCTGCCCACCCTTCCCATGGAGAACAGGCACCTGCATGCCTCCAGTGGATATAAGGCAGCAAGACAGCAGCATAGAGGGATCCAAAGCAGAACAGCACCCAGACACCAGCAGCTTCCCCAGGGCATGGGTCCTGAGCCTATTCCAAGTCCAACAGAGTGTTGATGTGCAGCCTTAGGTAAGGCACTGCCTGGTTAGAGCAGAAAAAGGGTCCGGGAGGAGGAAGAGGGAGCATGGAAAGACAATCAAAGGACTCCCTCTCTCTCCCCATCACAGCTTCTTCAGCCAAAGTCTTCAACACAATCCAAAGGGACAGTATAGCCAGGACCTAGCTTCTTTTTAAAACAGACTCCTAATTCCAATTCAGCATTGCTCCACAGAAAGCATGTAAAGGTATTTATTTCTTAGACTCACCATATTCACATAAACAGAATTAACTTTCCTTGTCTCTTTCTATTCAAGATACGATAGATAGAGATGATCTTCCCCTTTTTAACATAATTGAGACTATTTTTTTTTTCTTCAAATGCAGGAAAAGAATAGGAACATTAACAATCCCAAACTGTTCCAGAATATAGTCTTTTCACATTACAATACATGTAAAGGCTCAGATAGAGAGCAGAATTAGAGACAGACACTTCCCTAGTATATTGAAATCATTATAAGTTACAATCCTTTTGATGCAAAGGGCTTCCTTTTTTTAACCATGATGTCTTTTATGTGAATAGTAAAAAAATGTTCATGGTAACAAATGCACCAGGAAAAAAAAGGTTAGAAAAAAAATGGAAATCCTGTTTGTGTCCATAGGTGAATTGCTGCTGTGAGGCGGCTGCAATTTGACTTTGTACAAAAAGGGTCACTGAACAGAAGGTCAGGCAGCTGGCCATTTCCATTTCAAAGATGCTATCAAAAGGCCAAGAGGCAGTTCACGCAGCAGCCCTTTAGCAAACAAGATTTTCTCCTCTCTCATTTATGATATTTTTTTATGCCAAAATAGTTTAGTGAGGAGAACCCTGATTCATTTTTCCTGGAATGTAAGTGGCTTGCATGAGGTTTGGGGAGGACCTTACACTGAAGTGTAAGGAACTGGAAGAGTTTTGAGTAATGAGGAGCCATTTGGTGGCCACTTATCAAAGGTTTTGCAGTGAGGTAATAAATCACAGCAGAGCCCCTTCACTCCAGACTAAGATAAGTGAGGAAAGGTAGCTCCGTTATTACAAATTATGGCTTGTCACATCTGCAACAAGAGAATTCAGATTCACAAACACCTCGCTTATTAATTAATAGCCCCTTTCAAAACCATAGGAGAAAGGTAAAAATTGGGGGAGATTATGATTTTGGTTGAGTTTGAGGTCTTAGTAGTTAGATCTGACTTTGTAGATACTGTGAGGCAAAATGACACTGGAAGAGCTAGAAATTACAAATCCCTAAATTTCATGAGCCTGTATAATGTAAATGCAACAAGAGTGGAAGGCAAACTGGAATATGGAAGAGCAGTCACCCAACCCACTATTTTTCTCTGTTAAAATCCCTTATGAAAGATACTACAAGCAGGTCTTCAGTCACTAAAGGAAAAAAAAAAATGCAGTGGGTAACACTAACAGCACCACCCTTTGGTGTGCTCACCAAGGAAACCAGGGCAGGCCGGATCACCCACTTGTGATCAGAACCATCAACATGAGGCCAACAGACATGACATGCCAATCCTAGAAGTTCCAAAGGTCAAAAACCAGGGAAGTCCCATCTATCGACTGGTCCTAGAAATGCAGAAGAAAGCTAAGAAAAGGTCAGGAGCTGCATGAATGCAGGAATAAAGTGATGCAAAGAGCAGGGGCAGATGAAAAATACAAGACCCACATTAATTACTTTAAACAGGGTATTTAGCAGAACAGGGCTTTGTCGTGAAAGAAGGGATGGTATCTAGTGAGGTCACAAGGCCTAAGCCAGGCCAGATACTTACGGGCCCTAATGTTCCCCCGAGCTGTCTTTAAGAAGCCCTCATACTTTGCCATCTTTAACCCTGTTCTCTGTAAAATGATACAAATGGCTTCCCAGCGTGTCCTTTTACCCCCATGACAGTGTGAGACTTGATTGACCCATCCCTGGATGACCAGTCATTAAGGGCACAGAGCAGCCATGGAAACCTCAGAGAGGTCAAGGTGGGGTCTGGAAACAGCCCCCTGGGAAAGTACACCAGCGATTTCTTTGCTGCTTTGGCCATGCTAGTGAACTCTGTGCCCAATGATAAAAATTAATTCTAACACGCTTGAAGAATAAATGAAAAGAGAATGACTAATAATTGCTCTACTTTGAAGACACACTTAATACTATGAAGGAAAAGTGTGATTACCCCCAATATTCTAGTAGTTTTAATTAAGTTTTATATAAAATCTGATACAATGAATGACCTTGAATTTTCTTAGCACTTCATCTTTCAAAGGACACTTATTTAAATCATTTTATGCTTATAGGGCCAAAAAAGATATCCCTTCTTGCTCTTTATTTACATTTTCCCAAAAATTTCTGTTTCCAATGCTTAGGAGAAATGCTGGCAAGAAGGAGTGGGAGGAAGGAGAGAGGGAGAGAAGGAAGGAAGGAAAAAAGGAAGGGAGAGAAGTAAGAATGGAAGGAAGAAGGAAGGGAGGCAAGGAAGGAGGGAAGCGAGGGAAAGGGAGGGAGAAAGAAAAGAAGGGATAGAGAGACAAATGGCAACACTGCACTGGCTGCTGCTTCAAGAAGCAATCACTGGAATCTGTCGGAACTCCCACTAAATGAGTGTCGGTCTTACCAGGTGTTGGCTCTGCTCCTGTACACCTAATTGTGTAGCCTTGATTATGATGGAATTTGTTCCTTAAAGAAAAGGAAAACATGAGCTTTGGTGCTTTAATAGCAAGGTATCTTCTAAAGTAATAAATGATCCAGAGGTTGGATTTGGCAGCAAGGGAGACTACTGCCTATGTTCTCCCCATAGATGTCACGAGCACCTGTGACCATTACAGAGAAAGAAGGGAGTCTGGGAGGAAAATGGCATGAGTAGGGAAGACAAGAGGGAATGTGAGGTAGTAGCATGAAGGAGAGAAGAGATCTTGCTGGATTCTCTGCCTGTAAGAACCAGGAACAATACACTTTAAATAGCATGACCTGCAGCACTTTAGTCAAACTGCAAGGCACTTTGCTGGGAATTTGCTGGGCAAATTCATTGGTAAGAACCTTAAGAGCCTCTGCCTAGTAGTTCCCCAATGGCGGCTAGAGAGCTTCTAGAATGAGAGACACGCGTGTTTGTGGTCAAATCTTCACATTCCCTCTGAATACAGTAGGTGATCTTATGATCTCCTCAGAACTCCCATAAGGAGGAAAGAAAGTCAGCACACAAAAGAGTGTGGGCCAGAAATAAATCTGACCAAAATACACCCTCTAGGCATAATAATAGAGAGAGCTTGCAATGGCCCATAATAGTAATGTCTTCCTGTTCTTCAGCATGAAACCCTTTTTACCTACCTGCTTTATTAATTCATAAAAATCCTGTCATATTGTTACCATCTTCCCATTTAACATATGATGAAAACTGAGGCTCAGACAGGCTAAATGGTTGCTCCAAGCTACCAAACAGCAGAACCAGGACAGACACTCTTATCCCCTGACTCTACATTCAGTCATCTCAGAGCCAGGACTGGGTCTGCTTGAGAAGTGTGGAAAGCTCTGTTTCTTTCAATCTAAACAATAACTCCCTAATGGACCTGAGATGGTGCTGGCGATACCCACTGTTTGATACTGCTTTGATTAGACAATAAAATCTCCAGTGTCTCCCTTAGACTCGGCGAGCCAGACAGTGCCTCCTAGCCCCAAGGGAAGCAATGAAAACAAAAGGAACGTAGAACTAGCTCCTTGTGTTCTCAAGTTCTGGTGGGTGGAAGACCGCCATGGGAAAGTCAGGATTCTAAAGAAGCAGTAGACAGTCCCTGATGCCAGGTATAGAGCAGAGAGATAGAGGAAAAGAGGTAAAAGAAAAAAAAAGAAAAGAAAAAAGAAAGAAAAAAGAAAGAGAAGAAAGAGAAGAAAAGAAAAGGGAAAAGGAAAAGGAAAAGAAAAATAGAGACTGTCCACTCAGAATGAGGAGCCACCAGGAATTGTAAGGGGGCTGCCTCTCCTCTGGGTGAGCCTGACATGGGCACCTGCTGGAGGGAAGAAGAGAGGCAGTGTACCCAGGGGTGCACTCAGAGGAGTGCGCTGGCCCAGCCCATACTGCCTCCCAAGCCCTCTAGACCCCAATCTAAAAATCTCAGATAATACCCCTTACCCTGGGTTACTTGCAAACTGAGCAGATTTCCAGCTGAGAGGGATCATCCTGCCACACTTGGGCCTGTGGGAGAACAATTTATATAATCAGCGCCTCAAAACTAGAGTGATCATCAAGACGAGACAGCTGGGCCATAGTGAAAAGAGCACCAGCCCCAGCCCGGAATAGGGGAGGAGAGAACCAACATTCACTGAGTTCCCACTATGTACCAGGAGCTATTTGTGTATTACTCATTAATCCCCCCAATAGCCCTATAAGGTGGGCATGATTATCCCTACTTTACTGTTGAGGAAACTGAGGCTCAGAGATTAAATAACTTGCCCAAGGTCACACAACTAGTTAAGCGGCAAAGGTGGAATTCAAGCAATCCAGAGCAGATTATACTTTTTCCGTTACACCAAGTGGCTTCAGTAAGTTTCACAGAATTATTCCAAGAATTAAATAAAACAATTTTAATAAAACTCTGAATCAAGCCCAAAGTGGCTATGCAAATATTAGCTCTGTGCATACATGTGTGTACAAATAATACTTGTATATAGGCAAGTATTCAGATCTACAGTTCCTTGCACACAATAGCCTTGTGAATTAGTATCAGTAGAAATGTTTCTCTCCACAAAGCAAATATCTGTACCTTACACAATTCCCCTGTGAACCCCATCATCACTATGGCCATTAAATGCAGTCCCCAGATGAGGTATGAGCATGCTGGTCAAAAATGGATATTCACAGGCTGAAAGCACTTTATGATTACCAAGGGACAAAAAATGAATTAAAATCACACTCTGCTAAGTGCCACAGAAGTATTTTCAAATTAGCATCGTTGTTGTTATCTCCTTAGTCCCTGGCATGTGGGTTGTACCTGCTGACATGTCCCTCAGGAAAACTAATATGTTCAAATCGGACCTGAGACAGCTGATTACAGTTTATTTTCCATACCAATGACAATGGAACAGGTCTGCTTTGTCAAAGGGGTAAAGTGCTGTGGGTTCTCTCTGCATCCTGACGAAATGTGTGTTTTCTGAGGGTCATTTCTGTGATATACAAATTCCCACCAAGGCTGAGACGACACAGAGGCAAGCAAAGTCCTTAGAGCACAAAATTTTAGGAAGAACTCATTCTCTGGAGCATGCAAGTGCTGACCCTGTACTTGCATGTCCTTGAGAGTTAGCACCATCTTAAAGCTTGTACCCCAGGCACCTTGCTTACTCATGCTAATACAGGTCCTGAATTCTTCACACTGTCACAGGCACTATCCTATGAAAGAGGGGGAAAGTTTCTCAGAAGACAGTAACCACTCTCAGAAAATGCCACTGACACCTCCACGAGTCTGGTGATATATTTTTCTAAATTTAAAGGTAAGAGAAAGCAACATATGGGAATATTTAAAGGCCAGACAATGCCATTGCCCCAGCATTTGGAAACTATGATGCACATGTTTAGGTCCCCACCCTTTCATTCTCCTAAATTGTGAACCCATGGGAAGAAGGGAGAGGAGGGCTATCTACTATGTCTCTGCACACTGTCTTCCCTCTGCCCCCATCCCTGATCTCCAACAGACCCCAGAGGAAGGAATGAGAGCATAACAAAGAGCTATCTCACCTGTCCAGCTTCCATCCTATTCTGTTAGAAGCCCATCCTATTGCAACGCCAAAGCACAAATGAGAATTTGCTATATAAACTCAGGAAATGATCAGACATGGGTCCAGATTAGACAGTAATCCTTTCACACTACTACCATGTAGATTAGATCTGCCACTGAAGGGAACAAAGGTAAGGAATGCTTTCAGTGCTCGGATGATCGAGGCTGCATTTCTAGCAAATGGAATCAATGGGTCCAAACACCTCTGATGGTGTGAACCTAGTAAGCATAAGTCAGACACTACATTCTGTGGAGGCTGGTAATAAATGTGTCTATCGATGATGCCATGGGAGAATGGAATCAGGGCTCCATTGTGTTCCCAGGAACATAGTGCCCTCAGAAGCAGTGAGAGACAAGTGCCCCCTCCACATGCCAAGAAATGGTACTGGAACCCCATTTGCCCCAGCTCTAGAAAGATGGTTCCTGGAGTAGGGAATGTGAGGAAGGCTGAGAAAATGTCCAGAGGACAAAGGATGGAGAAGATATGACTGCCTCCTCATGCTTCAACCCCAAGTGCTCACTCAAATTCCCAGGCAAACAGTCTGTTCACCCTCTTTCTATAATTCTTTGGACTCTAAAGAGGACCCTTTCCCCTGTCACCACCTACAACTTCCAAATAGGGTCTCTCCCCTAAAAGAGATGGAAAACAGACATCACTTGTCAGCTGTGGGACCTCAGGAAACTCACTTAACTTTTTTGAGCCTCAGTTTCCTCATTCATAAAAGAGCAATAAAGGCCAGCACAATGCTTGGTGCTCAATAAGTATTAGTTGCCTGCCCTCCTACTACTGGCTCAAATCAAGATTGTTCTTGAATTAGAGAGATCATGTTAAAGCACAGAGCCCAATGCTTAGGTCAAAACCTATGCATAATAAACCCATTCCTTTTGCTCTTACCTACCCTCCCCTGCCAAGTCCATACAAACATGCTCTGTTTTTCTCTGGCCCAGACAGGTCCAGACAGAGGTATGATCTCAGCACTGAAAGGACTGGGGGACCATCAAGATTTAAACTTTCCTGAGTATTTCATCATCACAACTCATGCTCAGCCTGGGGCAGAGGGTGAAGGAGGCTCTGGAGTGAAAACCCAACCAAGTGGGATACGGTTGCAGAGAAGCCTTTGAGGAGAAGTGATGAAACTGAACAAAACTATCAGCTTCATCAGGGGAGGAGTGGCAGAGAGTCACCTTCTCATTACCCTTTCCTTCTCCCCACATATCCTGCCCTTCACATCCTGGATAGTGGGTGATGCAGAAATGGTGGGAATGAAGCAGCATTATCTACAATAGCCAAACAATGGAGAAAGCCCAAATATCTACTGACAGATGAATGTATAAAGAAATTATGGTATATATACACAATGGAATAGTACTCAGCCATCAAAAAGAATACAATTTTGCCATTTGCAAGGACATAGATGGAACTAGAATGTATTATGCTAAGCAAAAGAAGTCAGTCGGAGAAAGACAAACACCATATGATTCCACTCATAAGTGGAATTTAAGAAACCAAACAGATGAACATAGAGGAAGTGAGGGGAAAAGAGAGAGAGAGAAACAAACCATAAGAGACTCTTAAAAATAAACAACAAACTGAGGGTTGATGGAGGGAGGTAGGTGGGAGATGGGCTAGATGAGTGATGGGTACTAAGGAGGGCACTTATTGCGATGAGCACTGGGTATTGTATGTAAGTGATGAATCACTGAATTCTATTCCTGAAACCAATATTGCACCATATGTTAACGAACTAGAATTTAAGTAAAAATTTGAAAAGAAAAAAAAAGAATAAATAAATTGTGGGCATAAAAGATGAGAGATAGTTCCAGTCACCTGCATGTTCAGGAGGCAAGTGAATGAAGAAGAGGGATCCTGTAGCCACCATGCCATGCAACCCAGGCAGCTGCTTCTAAGAGACACCCCACATTGGGAGACTGAATTTGGAAAATGACTGTATTTTCATCTCCAGAATGGCTCTTTGGTTAGTAATCACCCTCCCTAGGTCCCAGGACCCCATAAGACAAGTTATTACACCAACCTTCACGAAGTGAAGAAGTCCAATCAGCCAGAATCTCCAGATCCAAAAAAGTTACTGAAGCCCAAATTATCTAGATGTTTCTGACCTGAATTATCCTGATAATAACCTGATTTTCCACTTAACTTCAGGGTTATAGGAAGAGTCTGCTCCTCTTCTAACCAAAGGCTGTATCCTGTTGAATGGACCATTCTCTTTTTACTTACTGTCTAAAAGATATAGTCTGTACAAGCATATAAAACCCTGTACTTCAGCAGATTTTCTTAAGATTAGTCATACTATATTTCACCCAACCTAATAGGAGATCATTTTTCCCTTTCTATTTCCCATCTTTAAACTCCAGAAAAGGTAAAAACAAACAAACAAACAAACAAACAAACAAATAAATAAATAAATAAAAATAAATTCCAGAAAAGGTGAAACTATAGTGACAGAAGCAGATCAGTGTTTGCCTAGGCCTAGGGGTCAGGGGAGGGGACTGACTACAAAGAGGCAAGAGGAGGGGTACGTGGCTGGCTCAGTCAGTACAGCATGAGACTCTTGCTCTTGGGGTCCCCAGTTCAAGCTTGACATTGGGTGTAGAGCTTACTTTAAAAAAAAAAAAAAAAAAAGGAGGCAGGAAGGAACTCTCCAGGGAAATAGAGCTGTTGTGCTCCTTGATGTGGCAGAGATTCACCACACTGTACACATGGAATTACCAAATTTTACTATATGTAAATTATACCTCAGTAGAAATAAAAAATGCCATTTTTTTTTACAACAGAGCAGCACAACTTAAAAATGTCAATGAAAATGTTTCTGTTACACAGGGATGGAAATATTAGATCTGCTAAAATGTCTTAATAACAAGGTACTTCATCAGAATATGCCGATATTTTGTGGTATAAATCACCATCTGTCAGTTGCCTGAGGTGGAGCCATGTAACACTGAACATGTCCACAATGTATGTTCTTCCATCACATCCTCCAGGAGTATTAGTTAACCCTTCAGAAAGTACAGGCAATATCACTCCTCAGGTGGACAATCAGTAGGGTAGTTTGATACACTAGAAAAAGAAGGCAAGGGGTGCCTGGGTGGCTCGGCCGGTTAAGCGTCCGACTTCGGCTCAGGTCATGATCTCACGGTCTGTGAGTTCGAGCCCCGCGTCGGGCTCTGTACTGACAGCTCAGAGCCTGGAGACTGTTTCAGATTCTGTGTCTCCCTCTCTCTGTGACCCTCCCCCGTTCATGCTCTGTCTCTCTCTGTCTCAAAAATAAATAAACGTTAAAAAAAAATAAAAAAGAAAAAAAAAAAAAAGAAAAAGAAGGCAAGGGTTTCGAGTCAACATGAAAATCTGTCTTTCCAGAGTCGAAACATGTGGTATTGCCAGAACTTCTTCCTATGCTATATTTACTTGGCAAATCAAAAACTTGAAGCCCAAGTGTTTTTGCCTTACCCATTTGACCTACCAAGGAACAGGCTGGTGGCACCCCAAAAACCCCATGGGAATCTGTAAGGTTGGAGAGCATAAAAGCGTGTCATAGTAGAAGAAATTTCTCCTACCCTGTTATCCCCAGGGGTGAGGTATCTAGGGCTATGTGGAAAAAAAGTATTGTTCCCCCTTTGTAAAGTTCTGCTCAGGTGCCCTGTCTCAGATGTACCCAGAAGTACCTGGAGAGAGGAGGTCCATGCAGACACTTGCATGCATACCCTTTTGGAACCCCACACAGCCATCCCTGAGAGGAAGGGATATATAAGGTTTCAGTTTAGGGGCCTAGCACTCAGACCCCTGGTTGAAAATTCAGGCTGAAAGAAGAAAGAGAAAACCAACTATCTAGTGATGTCTCTCACTCAACAAACAGTTTCAAGAAGGACAACAATTGTCATTCTCAGTCCATTAATTCTTTGTTGATAGAATCCGATGGGAAGTTGAGTCTACAAGCTAAAATGAGCACCTCATTAATATATGAAATTCAATTTAACATATTCTAAGCTTCCGTGGGTACAGAGCACTGCAGGGGTTGTCTTCAGCATTGTCTGTCTTATCTTCTGCTCCCTGGGTGGTCTCAAACACCCCTCAGCTTTTATTGCCAGATCTCCCTGATGATGTCAGAAACTCTCCAGCTCAATTTCCTCCCCTGAGCTACAGCAATGGATTTCCACCTGTCCAATGATCATCATTCCCTGGATCTTAGGCAAGAAACCAAAACATAATGAAAGCAATCCAAATTCAGCATCGTTATTCACAAATCTACCCTTCACCTAGATTTCTAAGTTAGAGACTAGCACTCAGACAGTAGGCACCCAGTTACTCAAGCCCCAAACTAAGAGGACAGCTGGGATCCTCTACCACCATCATATCCAATTGGCCACCAAATTCCATCAATTCCCTGCCCTCTCTCCACATTTTTCATACTTCTCCTGGCAACAACTAGTTGTTTCTCCACTTCCAGTGGGATGATCCTCTTATTCATTTTTTTATAACTGATGCTCTTGGAGCTCTATCCAGTTCCCCTTTACCAACAGATGCACTTGTCCCCCAGACACTGCAGGTGTGAGCTGCTAACAGCTCACACCAACACCCTTTTCTGGAAGACTATCCACAGCTGATGAAACCATCTTACCTGAAGATGTGGGATGCCATCTTCCCCTTGGGTGCAGCAGAACAACTTCTAAGATGTAGTTCATGCTCCAGACTCCCGATGAGATCAAGCTGAGGTTAGATTCTTCCTGAAACCACATCTTTGCCCAGCTTCCTCCCCTGCTCTGTCCCACTTCCCTCACTCCTTTATTTTTTTTCTCTAAGAGCACCCCTTCAATAAATCATAAGAATCCCCACTTCAGGCTCTGCATCTAGGGAATCAAACTTAAGACATCCCTCATATTGGCACAGAATGGTTTATATTTAAGGGCATAATTCATCCTGTAACTCTGTGGTATACATTTTTAAAACTTATACCTCATTATGTACATATAATCCAAAGACCTTACTGGGTCATATAAATTCTTACCCATTTTTCCAGATACTTCTCCCATCTGTCCCCTGTCCCAAACTGCCCACTCCAATTAGGTCTTTTACCCTTCCTTTCTACTAAACTACTCCACTTCCCCCAAAAAGTCATGTTCTCTCACACTTCTAGATAAACTCATGTTCTTCTCTTTGCCTGCAATTCATTTCACCATTTTGTCTAAGCTCCTGTTCTTCGTTTCAACTCAGGTTAAACATCACCTGCTCCTTGAACTTTTCCTGAGCCTTCCCACCCTCTTAGGCAGAGTCAGATGCCCTATCCACCACACTCAAGTGGTGTTGTATACACACCTCTATTATAGCATTTGCCTTGTTGTGCTGTATTCCCATGTTACCACCAAGATAATTCAGTGTGTTTTTGTGACATTATGAGTTTTATCAAGACATCTTTGTATCCCCAGTGCCTAGCACAGTGCCATTACAGAGTAGGTGCTCACAAATATTTGTTGAATTCATGTACAATCAAGCAGCCTTCCATCTCTAGTCCTGGGATTTCCCTTTACCTTTGTCTCTATTGCTTCCAAAACAATGGTTTGGACTCCTTGTTCAACCTCATACTCCTTCCTGAAAAGTCCAGTGTTTACCATGGTTTCCCTCCCTAGATATTTCTGAGGTGTCTAAGGGATATATATGTATCCCAGGGGCCATCTTGGACTTATCGTAGACTTGTCATCTGCTACTTGTTATGTCTGGATCTGGATTACTACTCTAAGCTCCTCTGTAGGTCACTACTTGGAATAGCCAGCTTCTCCAGGTCACCTGAGCACTATTAGTACCAATTCTCCAAAGTGAGGACCATGGACTCTCTCTCTTAATCTCCCAACACAAGCCTAGGCTGGTTATGGTATTCAACAGACCTTTGTGAAAGCTTGGGGGTCCCTAAGAGTAGTTACACCACAGGGAAGACCCACAGCTTGGTGTTGTTCCCAGAGTCGGTAAAGCCATGCCTCTGGAAGCGTCTCTCTCCATAGTCTCCCAATACACACGCCACTGTGTTTGGAAGCCAATTTCCTACTTCCATGGGCAGAAGCTTCCCACTTAGGAACCAAGGCCTGACACTCCCCTTCTCTCCAACTAGAGAAGAAAATCTTTCCTTCATCTCCCAGTCAGTACCAAAACAATCTCTGAATAATTGCAAATGTCACAATGAACAACACTTCACATCATTTTGAGATTGGCTCTTTCAACATGATCTCAAACTGTCCTTTCCAAGAAGGATCTGCACTTTACCTTTGCATTACCAAAGGCATAGTGAAATGTTAAGGTTCCCTGACCTAAGAAAGAAAGAAAGAAAGAAAGAAAGAAAGAAAGAAAGAAAGAAAGAAAGAAAGAAAGAAA
>NW_024412415.1:18617366-18647578 GCF_014898765.1 Herpailurus yagouaroundi | reverse complement strand
AAAGAAAGAAAGAAAGAAAGAAAGAAAGAAAGAAAGAAAGAAAGAAAACAGTACTCCTGTCTTCCACAATGTAAAATCTCTATCTGCAAAAACAACAAACCACACAAAAATAAACAAAAAAACAAAACAAAAAAAAAACAGAAAACTGCTAATACCTTTAAAATAGGAAAGTTCACTAACCATCAAGCTTTCACAAACATTACCCTAATGAAATGAATATAAATAAATGGATGAAAGAGTAAACCAAATATATCCACATGTAGGGATTAAGGATTTAGGAAAGGGACTTGAGAGAAGAAATGATTTAAACCTACAGAGAAGGGGGGGTGGGGGGGAGGACTCATCCCAGGTGAAAGAAATCACAGAACAAAAGTCAGAGACCTGGGAACAGACCTTCACAGCACTTTCTAGGAAAATTGTGGGAGATTCATCCATCAATTAGGAGCAGTCAGCCTGGAAGGAGAATAAGATCCCTCCTAGTACTGATATCAGCTCCTTCTATAAGGAACATGATTTGAATGAGTTGTTGTTATTGTTGTTGTTATTGTTGCTGTTATTGCTGCCTCTTTATACATTTCTACATGTCACACATTTTTTTTTTTTAACCAGGAATATTTACCACCTTATGGTAAACCAAAAAAAAAACAAAAAAACAAAAAAGGCAAACTGGTGCAGCCACTCTGTAAAACAGTGTGTAGGTTCCTCAAAAAATTAAAAATAGAGGGGCACCTGGGTGGCTCAGATGGTTAAGCACCCAAATTCGGCTCAGGCCATGATCTCGCAGTTTGTGAGCTCGAGCCCCATGTCAGGCTCTGTGCTGACAGCTCAGAGCCTGGAGCCTGCTTCGGATTCTGTATCTCCCTCTCTCTCTGCTCCTCCCCTGTTCACACACTGTCTCTCTCTCAAAAATAAATAAAGATTAAAAAATTTTTTTAATTAAAAATAGAATTACCGTAAGACCCAGCAATAGCACTACTAGGAATTTATCCAAAGGATACAGGAGTGCTAATTCATAGGGGCACACATACCCAATGTTTATAGCAATGCTATCAACAATAGCCAAATTATGGAAAGAGCCCAAATGTCCATTAACTGATGAATGGATAAAGAAGATGTGGTATATACATATATAAAATGGAATGTTACTTGGCAATGAAAAAGAATGAAATCTTGCCATTAGCAACAACATGGCTAGAACTGGAGGGTATTCTGCTAAATGAAATCAGTCAGAGAATGATATCATATGTTTTCACTCATATGTAGGATATGAGAAACTTAACAGAAGACCACAGGGGAAAGGAAGGAAAAATAAGTTACAAACAGAGAGGGTGGCAAACCATAAAAAACTCTTTAATACAGAGAACTAACTGAGGGTTGATGGGGGGGGGGGAGAAAATGGGTGATGGGCATTGAGGAGGGCACTTGTTGGGATGAGTACTAGGTGTTGTATGTAAATGATGAATCATGGGAACCTACTCCCGAAGCCAAGACTACATTCTATACACTGTATGTTAGCTAACTTGACAATTATAAGCAAGCAAGCAAGCAAGCAAGCAAGAAAGAAAGACTACAATATTCTTAATTCTTAAAACTCTCCTAAGGAATATCCAGATTAACAGTCAAATTAAAAGAGAATCCTCATTTAGAAAACACAGCCCTCTCTTGTGGCACATTTACTAAGAAGATAATTCAGCCCCAAAAACATTATCTCTCAAAAATGGCAGAGAATGGCAACAGGTCTATAGTCAAGCCACCCCATGTTGGTGAAGGT
Source organism: Herpailurus yagouaroundi (assembly GCF_014898765.1). Taxonomy (NCBI): domain Eukaryota; kingdom Metazoa; phylum Chordata; class Mammalia; order Carnivora; family Felidae; genus Herpailurus; species Herpailurus yagouaroundi. Next base: position 18,645,807 of record NW_024412415.1, on the reverse strand, counting down.
AAAGAGGCATTAATGGTCCCTTGGAAAATCTTAGCAAGAGCCAGAGATAAGCAGGATAGCAGGGAGGGTTTTACTTCATCCCAGAAACACACCTTCTAGGAACTAAATCAAGAAAGAAGTATCTGGGGCACCTGGGTGGCACAGTCGGTTAAGCGTCCGACTTCAGCCAGGTCACGATCTCGCGGTCCGGGAGTTCGAGCCCCGCGTCAGGCTCTGGGCTGATGGCTCAGAGCCTGGAGCCTGTTTCCGATTCTGTGTCTCCCTCTCTCTCTGCCCCTCCCCCGTTCATGCTCTGTCTCTCTCTGTCCCAAAAATAAATAAACGTTGAAAAAAAAATTAAAAAAAAAAAAAGAAAGAAGTATCTGTGTGCAAAGATCAAGTAGCCTCACCTGCACTGAGAGTACCAAAAAAGAAAATTGGGTTAGAGATTCCAAACAGCTGAAGCTCACACTAGAGGAGGAATTAATGAGTTCAAAATGATGCACTTCTCAGAAAGAAAGCTTTCAAAGAAATATGAAAAAGGAAGCCATAGTTAGAACGAGGCCTGGCCCATGGGATAAAAGAAATCCTTCACAGACTTGGGAATCATCATCAAGATTAATGCCAACTCACATGGAGAACATAACGCATCATTTGGAAGACAGAAGCCCAACATGAAATACCTGAATGAGCCAAAAAGGTGACAAAAGGATGCCTAGAAACAAGAAAACAATTGAGGGGCCATGTGATAATTCAAAGCAAAACATGGAGAAGGCAAAGGTCGATGGTAAAATAGGAAGAGCTGCCAGTGGGACAAGCAGGATGAAGGATGAAGTGAGCACAGGGGCAGAGGAAAGGAGCACTGAATGAAGAGGTCACTGTGCCAGGTGCTGCCTTCTTCATGAAGTGACTCTGCCACCCAGCCAACAATACTTCAGGATAAAGAAGAAATTATCTGCCAGTTTTAAGCTCTGTGACTGTGATTTGTAGCTAAGGTCCTAACTTTCAACCAGGTGCTCCAGATCAACACACTTCACAGAGATACCGAAAGAAATTTTGAAATAAAATAAGTCAGTGGATTTAGGCCATATGTCTGAATCTTAAAGCAAAAGGAAATAGCAGCATTTGGGAAACATTAGCTTAGGAAACACAGAGTTTTCTAGGTCAGAGGAGAGGGCATACTAGGGCTTTGGGCTTAGTCACTATGGAATTGCACCACCTGGGCATCCAAACTGATGGAAAATCCCTGAAAACTGTATTAAGGGAATCCCTATTCTACAGAGAGAGCTGAAAAAGAGGTCTGCAAATGGAAGACATGAAGCAAAGAGAGAACTCATACATTTTCTTATTACCCTCAGGGAAGAGAGAGGGAGGGTAATCAGCTCTGAGATAGTGAGAAAGGCAGGACTTAACCCAAGATAAAACAAAGGCCATACCACAGCTACCTGGAGACCCACAAGGCAAATAAAATTCTTTTTTTCTTTTAATTGATTTTATACTCTCAAATAACATTTTTCATCTATTTGCACTAAAGTGGGATCTCTTCACTCTGTCCACTGTCCATCACCCATGGACTAACATATGCAAAAGAAGTTACATAATGATATACACTGAAGAAGCAGGCACAATGTCTGGACTATAATTGGTACTTCGTAGATAGAATATAGTCACTTACTTATTCATTTATTCAATATTCATTGACTGCCTACTATATGCAGGACATTGTTCTAGAATGAGAATTCAGCATTTTTTAAAAAAAGACAAAGCCCTCAGAAAGCTTACTTTCCAGTGGGGGAGACTGGCAAATGTCCAAATATATATATAACAAAGGCAGAGAGTAGTAAGCACTATCACAAAAAAAGAAGTAGATTAAGGGGATGGATAATGACTAGGGATTTCTTCAGACCGGGCAGTGGGGAAAGTCTCTCTGAGGAGGTGGCATTTAAGCAGGACCTGGATGAAGTGAGGAAGCATCATGCAGAGAGAGGACAAATGCAAGGCCCTGAGTCAAGGACCAGCAAGGAGGTTAAGTGGGGCTGGATCAGAGTGAGGGAGGAGAAATGGAGTGGAAAATTGGCCTGGAGAGGGAGATAAGGGCCAGGTTGTGGTAGCCTTTGTGGGCCATGTGAAGGACTTTGGACAGCATTCTGCATGTGGGGGAAGCCACTGGAGAGCCTCAAGCATGAGAGTCGTATGATCTGATCTCCATCTTAAAACCATAACTGTCACAGGTTTGTGGAGAGCTAACTGTGGAGTGTGGGAGAGCAAGAGTCTAAGCAGGAGAAAGCTCAGTCAAGTACTGAGGAGACCATGACAGCTTGGGGGGCAAAACAGAAGGCAGTTTCCCACTTCCCCCAAAGAAAAGTTTCCCCAAAAGTATTTTGGCCAATGTGAATATATGCTTTCCAGAATGTGAATTAAATAGTCGAGTTTCTACTTAGTATTTTAATTCCACTCACATACATATTTAAATTACATCTACAGAATCAATCTAGAAATATCAATTTATGAATCTTTCCTGTCAATCTCACATTACATGAAGTAATTTTATTCAAACTCATCACAAGCATGTTTGACCTCGGTGTCTTTTTAGAGCCATTTTTTTGGGTCACTTCACACAAACTTTCAAGGCATACCAACTTCACTTTCATCTAGGCCTGTTTTGAGTCCGTGCATAATGCTGTGGCTGAATGTTTATCTCAAGCAACAAGTAGCCATTGGTAAGGATTCAGATTTTAAAGTACCACTTTCATCTTAATGTAGGTTCCTGGAAAGCAGGGATGTTGTTCTGTTAACTACTGTATCCCAGTGCCTAGAACAGGAATCAGCAAATATGGCTGATGAGCCAAATTTGTGAATAAAGCTTTTGTAAACAAAGTTTTATAGGAACACCACCACACCTGTTCATTTGCATACTCTCTATGGCTGCTTTGCTTTGTAATGACAGAGTTGAATAGATGAAATTATGTGGTTTGCAAAGCCTAAATGTTTACTATTTGGCCCTTTACAGAAAAAAGTTGGTTGACCCCTGGTCTAGAGCATTGTCCAGCACATAGTAGGCACTCAGCAAAATTTGGTACGAATTAGATGACCATAAGACAACTCCTTAGGGTCGCCTGGATGGTTAGTTGGTTACATGTCCAACTTTGGCTCAGGATATGATCTTGTGGTTTCATGAGTTCAAGCCCCCCATCAGACTCTGCTGCCAGCATGGAGCCTGTTTCAAATCGTCTGTCTCCCTCTCTCTGCCCCCTCTTCCCTTGCCCCCCCCCCAAAAAATAAATGAACAAAAGAAAAATTTTTTAAGGCAACTTCTTATTTTTCAAGGGATAATTTAGAGAAAGGAAAAAAAAAACACAAACCTTATTTTCTGTGGTATTTGTTGAATTTGTCCTCAAGCGCCCTCCGCACTGGCCCCTTCTAGTGGTTCTTTTCAGGCACTAAGTGGTATAAAAGCCTTTCTGTCTAATTCTTAAGGGAGCGTTTTCAAGGCAGCTCTCCTTCCCTCCGTGGCATGAATAACTCTAAAGACATCACTTCTCTCCTCTGTGCCTCCATTTTCCACAACTTGAAAACAGAGTGTTTGTGGAACTCATGGGTCAAGTGTTTTCAGAGGAAAGGCACTGTAGTTGGGAGTGTATGACTTTTATATCTGGAGAAAGCAAAGGGGCAGGAGAATGGGAAGCCCATATACACATGGAGGGGTGGAAAGGTGGGTCAGCAGCTGGAGCCAGTGGAGAGCAAGGCCCTTGGAAGATAGCATCTTTTGAAAAGGGACGTCTTTCTCCATGTGTTCAAGCCACTCATAAAAGCATGCTTTGAAGGGGTCCTGAGATTCTGTTCCATTCCATGTTCAAAAACTATGTAGGAAATTTTCTGATCTTTATAGAGTACACAGGCTCTCTCAGAAAAGAGTTCCCACCAGTTTTCTTATGGAGGTACTTGGAAAGGTTTGCAGGTAGCTCAGCCAGGCTAAGTCTCTGTCAATAGCAATACTGCTGGATATAAAATCAGCAGAAAGAACTTTAAGCTAGAAAACTGACAGAACGGTGACTGCTTTATTTCTTATTGTAGAGCAAAGTGGAGATTACCTCCCTCTGCTGAAACAGAATCTAATCTTAGGAGGCAGAGAGCCTACATATTTTATAAATAATTTTTTTGTTGTTGGCCCATTTTACTTTAACATTTATTTTTGAGAGAGAGAGAGAGAGAGAGAGAGAGAGAGAGAGAAAGAGAGACAGAGCATGAGTGAGAGAGGAGCAGAGAGAGAGGGAGGAGACACAGAATCCAAAGCAGGCTCTAGGCTCCAAGCTGCCAGCACACAGCCTAATGCGGGGCTCGAACCCATGAACCATGAGATCATGATCTGAGCCAAAGTCAGACACTCAACCGACTGAGCCACCCAGGCGCCCAAGCCTACGTTTTTTGTAAGGGCTTCCATCTCACCCTCTCTCTTTTATCTTCTGCAACCTGTAAAGGAGCAGAGAGGAAGTCTGAGAGAAGTGAGCTGAACCCTTTAAAAATATTTTAGCAGCAACCTGTGCAAAAGTACGGTCCTAGGAGTGATTTTCTGTCACCTGAAATAACCTAAGGAGGAGCAAAGAGTAACTGTGAGGGCTTTTGTGCCCAAGCCTGGAGACCTGGAGACAAAGCCCTGCCTGGGAGCAGCCCATCCCACAACACAGTTCCCAGTGAGAAAGCAAGAAGCCTTCTGTTGAAGCCACACTAGTAACTGGGCCCTACTTTCATCATTAAACATGATCACTGGATGGTAATGAAAAAATTAAAATTAACTTATAATAAACATGCGGACACCTATAGCAAAAAGGTTGTCTTAGTGTGATATCCCCCTGAGGCAGACATGAGATGATGGATTTGAGAACCACAGGCCAGCAGGTGAGTGAGGAAGGGAGACTAAGGAAGGAAGGAAGCCAAAAAGTGTCAGATTTCAAGCCAGCTACCACTGTGGCTCAGTGATTGAGTGACAGCTGCTGAGGTGCTATTAGTTCTCCCAGCATCCTGCCCCAAGCAAAGGGATGCAGACAGTAGAAGCTGGAGGGGATGGAACACATTAGTATGGTAAGTTCCAATGGATATGGGTAGTATGCCCATAACACCTGCTGCAGAGCATCTTAATGAGCTTCCCCTCATCTTTTCTTGCCCACATACCACTCCTTCAAATACTTGGAAACAAGAAGTTGCCTGGGATGGAATAGTGACATCCGCCACATTCACAGGGCTCATTATCTTTTGAATAAATTGCCTCTGTCTAGGGAAATCCCCACATTGTAAATTCAATATCCCCAAAGTAGAACACAAATGCCCAGCCTCCCTTGCAGCTAGGACACAGGCCTGAGATTTAGGCTCTGCCAATCAGGCACACAAAGGTAACACTATTTTAGAAATGTGCAATGTATGAGCAGGCTGAGGAGCACATCCTTTGTTTCTGGGGAGGGGAGTGGCAGAAGTATGCAGTGTTTGGTGGTGGAGGCAGAAAACCATGAAGGTTTTCCATTAGTTCAGAGTACAATTTCTGGCACAAAAGTGGCAGCAGGGCTAGTGTCCTTAGCACTTCTTAAGGCAGGTAGTGCTCAACAGCTTCAAGGCTTTCCCATCAGGCCAGTCACTGTAGCTGGGTGTAAGTGATCCTCCTATAATCCTGATCCCAAATATGTTTCTCCACACTACCCTTTAACATCCTTTACATCAATCCCTTTCTTGCTTAAATCAGCCAGAGTAGACTCTCTTTTTCATGACTAAGCCCATGACTGATACAGGTGGAAAAAATAAATTGTAAAAGACATAGTGTGACATGGTATATAGCATTTTATAAAAGCATAAAGAAACCCAAAGAAGCCATTTGGTCTCCCCTCTTTCTCATAAAGAGGGTTACCTATAAATCATTTCAAATGAGAAACTAGTTTTCAAGTCCTCAGATAAAATCCTGCACAACCTAAAAAAGTATATCATTCCAGGAACCTACAACACCCAATGCCAGAAGGTTCTACAAGGACATACAAGAACTTTTCATAGCCTTTTTTTTTTTTAATGAACTTAAATCACACATTTTTCTCACAGAATTTACCTTTAATGATCTTAATTTTATTATACATGAAGCTGTCAATTGCCAAACATTAGGAAATCATCATTTTCACTGTCTTCTAGTTCACTGTGATTCACAAAAATTTGAGAAGAAACAAAATGTCAATATTATATTTAATATAAAAGTAAACTGTTTCCATGTCACATGGGCATCAAAAACACTTGTTTTCAAAAAAGAGATTTCTTCCAGTTTCCTTTCTACTCTCCATCTTTCAAAGCCAAAGGAAGAAGTCAAGAACATTCCCTCAAATCTCTGGATCAAAAGTCAACATGAGGGAGTCCACCTGAATTCCTTTCTTCCCTTGTGAAAATGACATCCCCTGTCAGGGGCATGAATTCATCTTCCTCCAGCTCATAAAGGATGTCTGTCTTCTGATGTTTGTACTTAATGGCAAGAGTGACGATGATGATGATTACATTTGTGTCAGTGGTTTTGAGAAATCATTGGGAGAGCACTGGGTCTCAGTAGTATTGCATTAATATCTTACCTTAAATGTTTTACTCACTGACCTTAAAATCCTTCAAAATTCATATTTTTCTTAGAGATTACAGGAAAATATTATAAATATAACAAGCATAATGTTTCATCAACAAATCAGGTTATACTGCATAGGGAATAAGACTTGGAATCAAACAAGTCTAGACTCTGAGAAATGACCATCCCTTAATTACAACTTGATCCTCCACAGCTGTTAACTACTTACCATGGGCAAGTCACCTAATGTCTCTTAGCCTTAGTTTCTTCATCTGTATAATGAGGTCACAATACCTACCACTTAGGACTGTTGTGAGGATTAAATGAGATAATATGTAAAGTAAAACATGCCTGGCATTTAATAAACATTTAGTAGATTATAGCTGCTGTTTTTCTTTTTCTTCTTAACTGGGCATCTATGCATCTGTATATTATTATTTTATTTTTTTAATCTTTATTTTCAGAGAGTGTGCGCATGCACACATGCAAACTGGAGAGGGACAGAGAGAGAGAGGGAGAGAGAGAGAATCCCAGGCAGGTTCCACACCGTCAGTGCATAGCCTGACACGGGGCTCAATCCCACAAACGCTGAGATCATGACCTGAACCAAAATCAAGAGTCGGACACTCAACTAATACACCCAGGTGCCCCAAGTACATGGTAATTTTTAAATAAATATTGTATATATTTCAATGTGAATGAGATTTTTCTTTTATGTCTTGGGTTCAGAATTTCACCACATTTTGCAGATTTCATCTTCTGTGATCTAAGATATTATCATCCATTTATTAAACTCTTGTGTTGATGATCATTTCCTTCATCATACCTTCAAATTACTGCCGAAGTTCTTTCTTTTGGTGATGTGATGAGCACACCATCCCACACTTTTAAGTGCCAAAGTGGCTTCTCATCTCCCTGTGGATCCAATTCAAGCTCTTCATCACGTGTAGCACCATTTCCATCCCCCTCCCACAGCCATTCTCCCACCCCCAGCTATATATCAGAGTCCTGGAAGCCCCAAATTATCTTTCTCAGATTCCCTTCCTTACTTAACTACACTCAGGAGCGCCTAAGTGGCTCAATCAGTTGAGCATTCCATTCTTGATTTGAGCTCAGGTTGTGATCCTAGGGTCATGGGATTGAACCCTGTCTCAGGCTCCATGCTGAGTGTGGAGCCAGCTTAAGATTCTCTCTCTCGCCCTCTCTGCCCCTCCCATGCTCGTGTGCACACAAGTCTGCTCTCTCTCTCTAAAATAAAATAATAAAATAAAAATAATATAATAAATTACACTCAGAGAAGTAAAGTGTGGAATCATTCCTGATACTAGTGCCCAGAGTTAAGAGCTACCAAATGCTCCCACACAGATCTAGGTAGAACCCTAACACCACTATGGTTTTAAAAGTTGCTCCTCCACTCCCATGCCAAATTTCAAGTTTTTCTGTTGTATACCTCAGCTCAAACTCAGCCCTCCATCTTTATTTATTATTTATTTATTGGTCTCCCTTAGAGTGCAAGCTGATAAAGGGCAGAGAGAGAATCTTGTTCATGGCAGTAACCCATCTCCATAGTACACACACATGCTCCTGGCAAACTGCTTTAGCGCATTGTAAGTCCTTCAAAAAATACTTGTTTGCATATCTTTTTAAAGTTAAGTGTTCCTCTCGGGCACCTGGGTGGCTCAGTCCACTAAGCATCATACTCTTGATTTTGGCTCAGGTCATGATCTTATGGTTTATGAGTTTGAGTCCTGCATCAGGCTCTGTGATAACTATGTGGAGCCTGCTTAGGATTCTCTCATTCCCTCTCTCTCTCTCTGCTCCTCCCCTGCTCACTCTGTCTTAAAATCAAATTAAATTAAATCAAATTAAATTAAATTAAATTAAATTAAATTAAAATGAAAAACTTAAAGTTAAGTGTTCCTCTACAGAAAAAGGGGAGCCCTCTTGCACTACTGGTGGGAATGCAAACTGGTGCAGCCACTCTGTAGAACAGTATGGAGGTGAAAAAGTTAAAAAAAAAAGAACTACCCTATCATCCAGCAACTGTGCTAGGTAATTACCCAAAGGATACAAAATACAGATTCAAAGGGGTACATGCACCCCAATGTTTATAGCAGCATTATCAATAGCCAAACTATGGAGAGAGCCCAAAATGTCACGTGATGGATAAAGAAGATGTGGTGTATATATGTATGTATATACAATGGAATATTACTCAGCATCAAAAGAAAGAAATCTTGCCATTTACAACGATGTGCATGAAGTTACAGTGTATTATGCTAAGCAAAATAAGTCAAAGAAAGACAAACACCATAGGATTCCACTCATATGTGGAATTTAAGAAACCAAACAGATGAATATATGGGACAGGGTAGAGGGTAGGGAAACAAACCATAAAAGACTCTTCAAGATAGAGAACAAACTGAGGGTTGATAGAGTGAAGGGGCTGGGGGATGGGCTAGACAGTGATGGGTATTAAGGAGGGCACTTGTTATGATGAGGAGTGGGTGTTGTATGTAAGTGATGTATCAGTGAATTCTACTCCTGAAACCAAAATTGCACTGTATATTAACTAACTAGAATTTAAGTAAAAATCTGAAAATAAAGTGTTCCTCTCTTCGCATTCATAACACAGCAGATTATTTTGTGCTCAATGCCTTGTTACCTCCAAGCCCGGAACATCAAAAGTGGCCAGTAAAAAATCTTAGAAAATGTATTTTCAGAACCAGAGACAACCATGCCTTAAATACTATCGTACAGATGACATGAAACCTGAGACCACAGAGCCCACAAGTATCTTCAGAGACTGAAGGGAACATCACAGGAGGACTCCACAAGTTTGCAGAGAATTCTGCAAGTCATAAGATGTTTGAGACAGGAAGGGCCTTAGGGGTCATATTACCCAACCTCTTTAAGAAACAGGACAAAGAAAGGAGAATATGACTTGCTGAAGGTAATCCAGTTGTTCTGGCTGAGAAGGACCTGGAGCCCCCAGCCTCTCTCCACTCAATTCTGTTCTACATGCATTGCCTGGGGAGGTCAAACCACTCTTGGTGGTATCTGGTAAAGCCCTTTCATCCTCTTCTGGACCAATGGGAAGCCATCTGTAAATCTGGCATACTTTACCCAGCATTCCTAGGTGATGACAGGGACAGTGACTTCAGTGAATGGTCTCTGAGCACTCCCTCAGCATCCCCATATCCTGTCCTCTCCACAATCAATCCTTTCTAATCTTTCATTTATCACGCCAGAACTTGAGAGTGAAGTCAGAAGGGGAGAAGGCCACCATGACTGTGTGTTCTCCACACCTCTCCTCCTGCACATAATCTCTGGATAATGATTCCTTTTGCCAAAAGCCCAGCTCCCAAAATAGTGCGGTGCATTGGCCGATATCCAGGAGTTAATAGGGATGGCAGCATTGTGTCTTATGACCTGTTTTAACTGAGCTAATTTAGAATTTGCCTGACCAAGAGTACCATAAAATGTACTCCTCAAGATGAGATTGTTAATTACCACAGGATGACTCGCCTGTTTTGGTGGCTGGGGAGAGCTGGAGGGGAAAGGCTGGTTTCCAGAAATAATCCTTCCCTCCTCAACAAATAGGAATTAAATGTGGGAAAGGGCAAAGGGGATAGACAGAGAGATTCACCCACAGGAACTAAATAGGGTTATAATTAGTTTGTGTGTTTGCAGGTGTCATCTTTCACCCTCCGCTGTGGAGGAGACTGCGGGTAAGCTCAGAATCTTCTGTGTCTCTGGGAGAAGGGCACTGAGATCCTTGGGGCGTTAGAGAAAGAGCTGGAAGCAAGATGACTGCTAGGAGCAAGGCAAGCAAAGTCTCTGTGGTGCAGAGAGACACCGGATGCAATGACCCCCGAATATAACACCATTTACTGACAGCAGCTCCCTGCAGCTATTACAGGGCTGCCGGAGCGTCCTAATTAGTGAGGGTTGTCAGCACTCCCATTATAATCCCCAGTTGAGTGAGCTAAGTGTTTGTCACAGCCACTTCAAGTCACAGCCTCTGAAACATAGCCTTGAGTGGCCAGTCTCAATTTGTTTTTACCCCATGACTTATTCTAACCACCTCCATGCTTCATATGCATTTCAAATGTATATTTAAGCAGAGCCATCTCATATAAATGGGATTTGATTCCCACAGCTGTCTCATTGCTGAGATGTCTATCATTTTACAAAAATGTCCTCTCAAAGCAACTCTTTCCAAACGTTTCTAAGATATGAGCTATACATTTTATAGCATTTTCTTCCACTTTGCTCACTGTTTCCTCTCAGGCTGGCTCCATACACTGGGTCTTGACCTCACCACAATGGTTCTGAGTAAACAGGAATTTGTTCCTGCCCCTGGATGTATTAGAACGTAGTCTTGTGTATTAGTCAATCAGAACATTTTGTTCTGTGAATTCATCCTAAGTATGCTCTCCTTAATATTTGTTAATTCATGAAACCCATATGGAATGTGAACTGTGTTAGATATTTAATCTTATTGTTATGCCATAAACCTTTACATGACATGATCTGCCTTAATGTATAGACCAGCCTTATTAAAAGTAATGGGTGTCTTGCATTCTGAATCAAGAGAGCATTTTGAAGAGCAGGAATAAAACTCAAATGAGATGATATATGTGTAAAAACACGATTCATATGGATGCAATCTTGTGAGCACTGCCTTCTTTCTCAGCGAGCCTCTTCTCCACAGCCACAATTCTCAGGAGAGTTCTAGGGTGAAGGGTGAGGAGGGGGAAGCCTTATTTTCTTGAAGTTCCAGACAATACCCTAGGTAAGCATATCAAATGTCAGGCTTCCCTTAGGCAGTATGGAACTGACCTAGCTTAAGTCTGACACCAAAACCAGTGGCTTTTTAAACAAGAGAAGTCCAAAAGGTACTAAGAAAACAGAGCCCACATAAATACTTTAGAGATCGATGTGAAATATATTAAAAGTGCTTGATATGAATTTATCTATTAAACAATGCAGGATCATTAACAATAGTCAAATCGAGTATCATTTCAATTCACAAAGCCAAAATCCAACATTTTGAGAAATTTAATAACATTTTTAAACGTTGCATTATGGAGGTTTTCGAATGTATACAAAAGCAAAGAAAGTAGTTTAATGAACCCCATGTATCAAACACCTAGCTACAACACTATCAACTCCGGGAAAATCTTATTTCACCCCTATTCATCATCACCCCCACTACCCACCCATCCCCAGATAATGTTAGAATTAAATTCAGATATTTCAAGAAATTTAAACAGGCATTTCATCTGCCTTAGAAATTCTACTTGGGGATAGTGTACCAGCTCCTGTTAGTGCTTTGGGCCTATCCCTGCTATATTCACACCCCTACATTCCTCAAGGCCTCAAAACTATCCACAGCCACCAGAGATGTCTTTCAGAGGTGCCTTTAAGCACACTACAAACTTCATCAGTAGCCCAAAATGCCAGTGAGTAACTGGGCACTACAAGGAAGAACAATTACCAGACAATCTTACAACCTCAGAGGCAGCACTACCTACTCAAGGCCTGAGAATGGCCTGCATAAGCCAGCATGAAACAGCATTTCCCAGTCACTAACGCCACAATGCCAAGTGCTCTACTCTCAAAGAACTGAAAACAAGAAAGTATCATCCTTCCCATAGAAAACGTCATTTTCCTGGGGCGCTTGGGTGGCTCAGTCAGTTAAGCGTCTGACTTCAGCCCAGGTCACGATCTCACAGTTCATGAGTTAGAGCCCCGCATCAGGTTCTGTGCTGACAGCTTGGAGCTTGGAGCCTGCTTTGGATTCTATGTCTCCCTCTCTCTCTCTCTGCCCCTTCCCAGCTCATGCTTGCACTCTGTCTCTGTCAAAAATAAATAAACTTTAAAAAAAAAAAGAGAGAGAGAACGTCATTTTCCTTAAAAACAAAAACAAAAATAAATATACACATGTAAACAAGTATAGTCTTCATTCTACAGAAATGTATATGAAAAGTGCTATTATTGAAATGAACACCAAAAAAAAAATTAATAGAGCTTGTAATAAGATACGGAAAGCTGGAGACTTACATGTCCTCATCACTATTTATATATTTGAGACTATTCTTTCTGGAATCACAATAGGAAAACATTTAAGGAGAAAAAAAACCACATCTGCACCCCCTAGAAAGCTACTTAACTTATTCCTCAGGATGTGTAGGAGCTTGAGGGTGTTGACAAATGTGCAAAATAAATATGTAAGGTGGTAATGACCAGTCAGCATTTTAAGGGTCTGAAAATATTTTTTAAATCAATAAGCCCCAATCTTGGCACATTAGCAGCTACTGGTATACTAAAATGATCTACCTGGAAGGCATGGGAAAGTCAGACATTGTCCAAAGAGAAGCAAACAAGTTTGATTAATGAATGAGATGAGTCTGTACTAAACTTCTAATTTTGCCCATCAAAGCAATGGTGAATCGAGCCATTAATGAGCAAATATACGTTTTTAGATGACATTCTAGAAATACACATCAGAGAGAAGGTGCATCCACAGAATAGCTAACTTGGAAAGATTGGACAAATTTAGTAGGAAAAAGGCAAGAAGAACTTCTTAATCAGACTTTGTCAATCATCACCCAAACCACAAGGAGAATGGCAATACCATAACCAGGCCTTGTCAGCAAGGAAAGCAGAGGTGAAGGAGCCCCAAGAGTTAAAACCTTGTTTACTATGTCTAGAGGTAGTGCAATCTATATACCAATCACTGAAGTCATTTAAAGCTTGCCTGTTGCTGACAAATGTAGATGGACAGATATGTAAAGATGATGCGTCATGAACTACAGCTGATGAATTTCCTGCAGAAGCCCCTGTACTCACATCAGAAGTGTCAAGAGGTGACAGAGCTACATCACACTGAGTCTGGCAGTTTAATTTGGTGTCGGCTATTAGTGTTGACTCTCAGCGCTATTGCCATTCAGTGTTTCGCTGGCAAGGTGACACAGCCTCAGAGATTGCTAAATTTCTTTGTTGAGTGAAAAAGAGGTTGCCTGGTTTGCACAGTAATCCTTTGCTGAACAATAGGGACTGCAGAGGGGCAGGGAGAGGAAACAGGGAGAAAAGGAATTTATTTCACAGAGCATGCCTTAAACTTCCCTTGCACAATTTCAGGTAAGAGTCTGATGGTTTTGTTGGGTAAAAAAACAAATGTCTGGAGCAAGGATGATTTGTGTTGATGGTCTGGCTGACTTAGAAGCTACTGAATGCACTGGCATGATGGAAGTACTCTCCTTACACTGGTCCCAGTCAAACCACCACATTTGCTCAGGAAGGAGGACTTCATGAGCTGCTCTGACCTCTGAGTGTCACCCATCGAATCCAGTTCTCTTCCTGTTCTCCTGGCCCCACGCTTGTGGGAGAGGCAGGCTTTGGCAGTGTACCCAAGGACACTTCAACCTTCCTTGGTTGCCCTTTCTCCAGAAAAAAGAGAAATACTGTCTGTATCCTACCTCCCTCCCCACTCCATGCCACTGCTGGCAGGGTAAGAAGGTATGGAGTACAGGCCAGGGAAGCCCTGGAAAGTCCACACTGCTTAAGGGAAGCCTGACATTGACTGAAGGGAATTTGGTCAATGGCTAATAACAGATAGCTCCTCCTCCACTCTTCCCAGACCAGCACTACCACACAACATGGAGGCCACAGGAAGGTGATGAGGATTACCAGCTCCTAGGATATATACCCTTCCAGAACTGTCTGTGGGACTAGGGCAGCAGGGTCAGGGGTAAGGGGACGGTTGGAAGAAACATGGAGAGGAACTTATAGTCATTAATAGTAAAATAATCTCTGTAGCAACAAGAAAAGCATGACTCAAAGTTTAAGCAACTTGTCCAAGGTAGCAATTAGAATTAGAGTAGGCCAGGTGCCTAGGTGCCTCAGACAGTTGAGCAGCTGAGCATTCAACTTCAGCTCTGGTCATGATCTCACGGTTCGGTTCGTAAGTTCAAGCCCTGCATTGGGCTCTCTGCTATCAGTGTGGAGCCCATTTTGAATCTTCTGTCTCCCTCTCTGCCCCTTCCCTGCTTGCTCGTATGTGCACTCTCTCTCTCTCTCTCTCTCTCAAAAATAAACATTTTTAAAAAAGAAAAATGAGAGTAAGGAAAAGAAAAAGCACTGTAGGAGCTCTATCTTATAAGAACTAGAACAGATTGCAATGTTTCCTAGCACCTGCACTACCACACTGGCCAAGAGCCTGCTCACAGTACTCTGCTCCTTACATTTTCATGGAATTTTATACTTGTCTGTAGCTTTTACACCCATTATCTCATGTGAGTCTCATTTATTGCCTGAAGCCACTCCCAGAAGCCACCCTCTGGTTGTGAGCTCTTCCAATATTGCAACTTCCACCCACATGCTTCTCTTTTATAGAAGAAAGCTGCATATTCCAGGACAATTTCACCCAGTGCCAGGGAGCTGACCAATCAGAAACTATCATGATAGCATAACTCAGACTTTCTATGGTGAAAAAGGTAAATTTCTAAGAGGAAAATACATAGGTTAGTCCAAGGAAGTCTGTACAAACAAGGAATGTCTGGGATAACTAAAACATTAAAAAAAAATTTAATATTTATTTTGGGGAGCACACACGTGGGAAGGGGTGCAGAGAGAGGGAGAAAGAGGATCCTAAGTGGACTTTGTGCTGACAGGCTGACAGCAACAAGCCCGATATGGGGCTCAAACTCATGAAACGAGATCATGTCCAGAGCTGAATTTGGAAGCTCAACTGAATGAGCCACCCAGGTGCCCTGATAACTAAAATATTTTAAAAGAACATCCTCGGAGCGCTTGGGTAGCTCAGTCAGTTAAGCGTCTGCCTCTTGATTTCGGCTCAGGTCATGATCTCACTGTTTGTGAGATGGAGCCCCACATCAGGCTCTCTGCTGTCAATGTGGAGCCTGCTTAGGATTCTGTCTTCCTCTCTCTCTGCCCCTCCCCTGCTTATGCGTGCTCGCTCGCTCTCTCGCTCTCTCTCAAAATAAATAAACATTTCTAAAAAAAAAAAAAAAGAACACCCTCAATTCAATCTCCAATCTAAAATCCTTGGAGATAAAAATTCACAATGATAGCATTCTTACGGGTTTTTTTTTCCCTGTGAACATTTCTCCAGTGGAAGGATCCTGTGTATTTGATTTCTGCTTTCTGAAAACATCTCCCTTCTATAGGCATCTTTGTAAAAGTTTCAGAAAGATCCTGTAAGGGATATCAGGCTATACAGCTGGACGTAATGTACAGAGCAAAGACAGTGAGAGTCCCCACTCCACACTGGTCACCCACCTGTAATATCGCGTCCATCTGCAGAAGCGGCACTTCGTGAAGGGTATTGGCCGGTGGAACGCGTCCACAGGAAAGTAGCTGGGGTGCTGTGGAGTCGACATTACAGTGCGTGGTTGAAGCGCCTTGGCCGGAGAAGATAGGAATAAGTACAGTCTAAGGCTTCAATCAGTTGGAGAGTTGCCAGGTGAAAACTAAGAGATGTTTATAAAAACGGGCTTTTCCTGCACTACCCACAGAGGGGGTCCACATGGCATTGTTCTGGTTTTCTGCGGTAACTTAAAAGGAAACTTGCACGATGTCCAGAGCCCTTGATGCAAATAAAGGAGAATATCCTCTAATTCCTTGCAGAGGAACCCACTTAGGTGGCACCAACCTTGTTTCCCAATGGACCATCCATCTGCAAAAGGAAAAATGATGGCACTACTGCATAAATCTGAAGAGAAGCTGAAAGAAGCCTCGGCTGACAGCTTGTGGCATTTTTGCCACTGAAAACCTGGCTGGTGTCACTGTTGTATCCTCCAGAAAAACTGGCCTGTGGGCTGCGCTGAAATGAAGTTTGCTACTGCCACTGGAGCCACTCCGGTTGTCTGCGCTGTTCAGCCCCGGAAGTCTCATTAACTGGATCCAGGCAGCCTCCGGGGAACCAAGACTTCCACTGGTTACTGATCTCAGGGCTGACCACCAGCCTGTCGTCTAATGTTAACCCCCCTACACGGCCGGCCGTGTAACACAAACTCTCTTCTGTGCCCCCGCAGGCATGGCCACCCTAGGCCACAACAAGGACGCTCCTTCAGCGTGTCTGAGGTGGTCGTTCTCCGCGGGAAGTTCTGCGCATGCGTGGCACCACCCTCTGAACTCCCGCGGAAAGTCACACGTGATCTCTTTTGTAGGGAGATCCTGAAGAGATTGAAAAGAAAGAGCAAGCCCCTCCTGAGAAGACTGTGCTAAGGTGGAATTTCAGGGAAAATGAACTGCTTCACCTCCAGAATTTACTGCTACTCGACCCTCAGTCTCAGACTGGTCTGAGGACGGGCAGGTTCCCTCCTGAGGACTGGAGCGCTCAGCCTGCTTCTGAGGGACTGGTCCGCAGCTCCCGCCTCACAGGCCACTGCACGGGTAGGAACAACCACTGAGTGAGTGATCTTAAACTGTTCTTCCACAGACTCTTAAGCAGAAAATGGAAATGAGATTGATGGAAAATAAACAGTTTCTTAAAACAAAAACAAACAAACAAACAAAAAAACCCGCCGGAGTAAAGCCCAAACAGCGAAAGTTTCAGAAGGGAAAATATGAAGTAAGAAAGACCTAACTAGTGGCTAGACTGAATTGAAATGAGCCGACTCAGGAGGCCATGAGTTGCCTCCACAGGGAGGATAAGTGCTTTGGGGAATATCGTAGACGGATCTGTTGGAGTAGTTAGTGCTCAAGTCCCTTCCCAATCTAGGTGCCCTGGAATCTTCTCAGGCCATAAAGTATTATAGAAGAATGAAGGAACTCAGACATTACGTGTCCTGACCAAGGGTGAGGAATAAACCGTTGTACTCTATGAGGTAGGAAAGGTCGAGATAAGGAAAATGACTCAATGGGCCCCTCCTAATGCTTCTCCAAGCCTCCAGGTTTTCTCCCTATTGTTTCAGAGAGGTGTCTAGGGAAGACACTGCTGGTGAGGAAGGTCCACCTTCTTCCAAATCTGACTGGATTCAACTGGTTAGTTTTTTCTCAAATGAAGAAACAATATCTACCTTTTAGGGAGGTTGAAAGTTTGAGGGTCTGGAACATACAGAATATAGCAGCCATTTCTGTCCTGTTTCCTCTGCTGTTTAGAAAGGGTTCTCACAGGGGCGCCTGGGTGGCGCAGTCGGTTCAAGCGTCCGACTTCAGCCAGGTCACGATCTCGCGCTCCGTGAGTTCGAGCCCCGCGTCGGGCTCTGGGCTGATGGCTCAGAGCCTGGAGCCTGTTTCCGATTCTGTGTCTCCCTCTCTCTCTGCCCCTCGCCCGTTCATGCTCTGTCTCTCTCTGTCCCAAAAATAAATAAACGTTGAAAAAAAAATTAAAAAAAAAGAAAGGGTTCTCACAGACCACCTGATGGACCTCTTCATTTTTTTTAGGCGAGGAAACTAAGAGCCAGAAAGGTCAACTGTGACTAGCAGAGCTGGGCCTTGAGCATCGGTCTCCTGGTGTTTTATCCAGTGGTCTTTCTTCCACCAAAGACCATTTTTATTCACTGGGGATACAAATACCAATTTCTCCAACAAATCAATGGCATGGAAAGTGAATAGATTAAAAGAGATATAAAAGAATCAGCTAAATGCACTGGTTGGAACTTGTTTAAATTGTGATTCAAAAAAACCATTTGGAAAAATATATTTTGGAGACAGCAAAACTGAGTATGAACTAGGTTGCAGATAGGATTATTTACTGAAATTTGTATTCAATTTGATAATGGTATCAGGCATATATAACTTTTTCAGTGTGAATGCATATTGAAGTATTAACAACTTTTAAAATATGATGCATGGGATTTGCTTTCAAATACCACAGGAAAATGGTGGGAGGTAGTAATGGATGAATTGAGATTGGTAAATGTTGGTAATTGTTGAAGCTGGGTAATGAGTACATGGGGGTTTATTAAACTATTCTCTCTACTTTTGCATATACTTGAAAATGTACATTTTTGAAATGTTTAAAAAGAAAAAAATATTAATCCAGACTTAAAGCTGAGAAGTTGAAACCACAACCTCTCTCCTGTCTCCAGTAGAGCAGTAATGGGGGTGGGAGTGGAAAAGGTTGCCAAGGCCTAGATCACTGCTGCTCTCCTGAGTCTTTCACTCAGCACCCCCTACCTTCTCACTGAAGATGCTGGGGACAGGTGCAGGAAATCACACTGTGCTTTATATACATTTATCTCTCACACTCATCTGATGCACAATACCATGGTAAATACCAGATATGGTGTTAGCATTCATCAGTAGTTTATGTCACCAATTCTCACCCTCCCTTTGTGGTGTATCTTCTTCTACACACACACACACACACACACACACACACACACACACACACTAGGAACCATCAACAGTACAGGAACCCATTTTGTTTCTGTATTAATCACAAGGAGGAAGACCTACATACCATTGGATCCAAATGGAAACTTACCTGTAATATGGAATCAGAGTGTGGTTTGGCTTTGGACTACAATCCCTTCCCCTGTTAATTCTCTCAAGAGATTTGAGTAATTTGGGCTTTCATAATTAAAGAAGTTATGTCTTTGTGGGAACATATTGAAACACCTTTCGACTTGAATATATTTACCACTGGAATCTTGATCTAATAGCTTATAATAGTGACTCCAAGGGCATTTTACAGGTCTCCATCCAGTGACTTTATGAAAGGGGTTAGAGATGGAGAAGGGCAAAAGAGAAACACACACACACACACACACACACACACACACACAGCCTTGGGAAATTTCTTAAAATGATCAGGACTATTTAACCTTCAACCAAAAAGAAACTTACCTTGATCCTAACACATTTGCTCCCTTCCAGGTACTAACCATCCCCATCTCTTTTTACTGCTGTCATCTTTCTAGTCCATCAATGATGCTGTCAGCCATCACAGAGATCACTTTGATAAGTCAGAAATTTGTCAAATATTATTGTGGCCAATATTATTACAGAGGAAATAGGGAGAGAAGCATGACTCAGGTTTGGACTCCTGGAAGTAAAGCATGGAGGCATGAAATCATGGGGTTTGATTCTAGGACCCCACATACTGAAAGAAAGCATTCATTAATAATTGTTAAGGAACACACCTCTAGGCCCTATTCCCCTATAATGCAGACCCAGTGCAGGTTGGTGTTAGTGTGAGTGTGGGAATCACATCTCCCCCTTCTTTGTGTCTCCCACAAAACTCAGCACAGTACTTAGCACCTCATAAGAACTCAACAAGTGATTAATAGATTGAATTAGAGAGTTGCTGTTTGCAATCTCGTACCAGGCACAAGACTCCCAAGATTCACCATTGCTAGTGCCCATGGAAATTTATCCTGCTCCAAACTATATACTAATGCAATGGTTTTCTAACCCTTAAGTCTCAAAAGTATGATTTACAATTGGAAAAAAATAGAGGTATTTTTTATCCAATTGCATCTTTCAGTTTAAGATACTGTATTAGACTGAAATAGTGATTATAACTGTAAATCAAGAGATTATCTCTTCTGGACTCATCCCATTAGTTACAACAAAGCCCCATCATTAAAGACTTTACTGCCTTACTGGGACAGAACTTGTGATGAGTGACTGACTTCCACAACTGGCTTAGGGAACCAGAATCATTCATTGAACCAAAGGAAAAGGACATCAAGGAAAGAAGAAATCATCAAAGACTAACTCTCTTAGCTCACTGTTTTTTCCTTTCCTTGAGTCAGACCACTAGCATCTCTCTTGGAAATGAGATAACAGAAGACGGACTTGAGTACTCAATGATTTCAGTGGGTCTGCAGCACTTATTAAGCACTGATTGTATACAAATCCTTCAATGGCATAGCTGTGGCTGAAGAACCACTGCAGACCTGGCCCATGTAGGCTTTGCATGAGAAGCTTATTGTCTTATCAAGAAGCCCTAAAAGAGAGGAGAAGTGTTTTTCAAAATAAACAAAAAGTGGCATAAAAACTGGTAGAAAATAATAAAATGCAAATGAAATACCCAAAGGACAGGGAGAGTTGGATTAAGGCCACAATTAAATTGACATAGGCAATAACAATTCCTTCCATTTGTACGATACATTTGTTTTTTTGTTTGTTTTTTAAATTTTTTTTTCAACGTTTATTTATTTATTTGGGACAGAGAAAGACAGAGCATGAACGGGGGAGGGGCAGAGAGAGAGGGAGACACAGAATCGGAAACAGGCTCCAGGCTCTGAGCCATCAGCCCAGAGCCTGACGTGGGGCTCGAACTCACGGACCGCGAGATCGTGACCTGGCTGAAGTCGGACGCTTAACCGACTGTGCCACCCAGGCGCCCCGATACATTTGAAAACAATACAGTTTTCACACCCATTACCTCTTTTAATTTTCAAACAATTTTATGAAGTAAGTTTTATCTTCCCCAATTTCTCAATGAGAAAACTGAGTCCTGTGTAAGTAAAGTGATGTGTCCAAAGCCCCTGAGCTAATAAGTAGCAAAACTGAACAGAAAATAACTCAGTTCTAATCTGCTGGATTCTAGCCATTGCTGTTTCCATTTCCCCACATTATCACTCAGTGTTGTGTATCTGTGCAGAGCTCTCCTTTTACAAAGTATTTTCACAAGGGCTTCATCATTTGGTCCTCTCAGTAGCCTGATGAAAGAGGCAGAGCAGAAACTCCACAGGAGAGCAAACTAAGAAGTTGGTGAACTTTCCTGCCTGAAGTCTCCCAACCAATGATTGTCAGTGCATCCTGACTTCCAACACAGGAACCATATCTAACTGTGATTTTATGGCAGGGGTGAGCAGGAGAAAGGACAAGTGCAAATGAGGGCAAGTGCACTTTCATTTCTTCCTGGATCTGTACCTGCAGGTAACAGTTCAAACCCTGAGACCAGAAGAGGAGAGGGACTAATATACAAACCAGCCTGTTCTCCCAGCAGCTTACTTGCTTTTCAGAGCATCAGGGGTGGTGGGGGTTACTTATATATCCCCCATAACCCAAATCACCCTGGACCCCTTTGCTGGATCAAGACAATGGAGTTGGATGGTGAATTTAAATCGTGTCCCCAGCTCCCAGCGCTAACTTGTCTAGCCTGTCAGTGGAACTGCCACAGCCTCCCTTGTTTTGCATGCCCTCTGTGAAGATGAAGAGAGAGAGAAAGATAACCCCAGGGTGAGCAGGAGAACCACTTTGGGAAATGTATTCCCGCAGCACCCGGGAAAGAGTAGGCTAATTGGTTCCAGAGGCGGCAGCAGAGGCAGCACAGGCAGGTAGGATTGCGCGGTCCTTTATTGACTGGTGCAGTCACTTGTTGGGAACCCGTGTTCATTAGCTGTGTGTAAAGTGATATTAGAGGAGAGACGCTGGGTTCTGTGCTGAATGATTGAGCGCCCTACCTGATGGGAGGTGCATTATGTAAAAGCGCCTGTGAGAGTAATCGAGTTACTTAAGTGGATGTGTTGAGCGTATCTGAGAGAGTGCTGCCTCGAGAATGCAAGATCAGGGGGCGTTGAAATGTGAAAGGCAACCCTCCGTGAACTGAAATAAGGCCTAGACTTGAAGCTGCACATCTGCTTCTGAGTCTTCCCACTTTCCCTGTGCTAACTCTTCAGGTTTCTGGGCACATGTGGGTCAGTGAGCATCAGGATCTGTTTGTCTAGCAGACCCAGGAGAGTGGAGAGGCCAACTTTTCTTCCTTCAAATCTTCCTTAGTCCTCTCTGTGACATGAGGAACCTCATTGGCTAATCCCTAGGTTTTAAGAGAGTCCAAGAAATGCTTAAAAAGCTACTAAACTAGTGATATCTCATAGCATGTTGCTGCTCAGGTGAAAAGTGGCAGTATTTGCCTCCACACCCCTAATGTTTAGAGGTATAGAAAGGAGAGTCTGGTTAGCATTGGCCTTGTCCTGAGATCAAACAAGTACAGCAACCCCCACAATGGGGTGTGTCAAAGGGCCACACCTCCATCCATCTCTGTGGCTCCACAAAGTGATGGTCATCAGTGCCCTTCTTTTCTCCCTCATTCATTACCTTCCAAACACCCTTCCTCTTCTCTTAACCACAGCTTCCCGGTGAGACAGTGACGTTCACACAAAAGCATTCTCTGACCCTACCCCCACCCACTCTATAGGACCTGCAGACTCTTCTAGTTCTTCCTAAATCATCCCAAGATGGGGCGCCTGGGTGGCGCAGTCGGTTAAGCGTTCGACTTCAGCCAGGTCACAATCTCGCGCTCCGTGAGTTCGAGCCCCGCGTCGGGCTCTGGGCTGATGGCTCAGAGCCTGGAGCCTGTTTCCAATTCTGTGTCTCCCTCTCTCTCTGCCCCTCCCCCATTCATGCTCTGTCTCTCTCTGTCCCAAAAATAAATAAATGTTGAAAAAAAAAATTCTAAATCATCCCAAGAATCCCAGAGGCGTTTCCTAGGTGCTCCAAACCAAACTAGTGGGCTACCAATGTCCCCTATCCCTATAACACAGGGTTATGGGTGGTGTCTTTATGACCTCTTGCACAAAAAGTAGTGCCTGTGTACATCCTAGTGTCTAAGACTCTGTATCTCTTATGCAAATAGACCATGGCTGGGTCTACACTTCCCAACCCAGTTCCTCCAAACATGACACATTCTAGGGAGAACAGAGCTTCAGCTCATGCCATGACCCAGACCACTTTCAATGGCTCCTAACCACCTATACAATGCAACCCAGATTCTTCAGAATGGCATTCAAAGCCCCAGTCACTCTGCTTCTACTTCAGCTCATCTTCCAACTCTGTCCTCCCACTCAGATCATCATACCCTGCCCCCCATACACACCACTTGCCTTTCACTAAACACACTTGAAATTGCTGCCTGCCATGGGCCTTTATCCTAAAGGTCTCCTGTAACTGACCTGCCTACCCCTCCACCCACTGCTGCTTTTCAAAATCCATCCTGTCAACTAGCAAGACCCAACACGGGCTTTCCTCTTCTCCTCACAGACCAGGTTACATCACAGTCAGTAGTGTGTGTCCCTACCTCAAGTGTGCATCCTGAGGGCAGGGTCCCCATCTTATCTATCTAAATCCCTATTGTCAATAACAGAGTGCTTTGCACATAGTGGGACTCAATAGTGGATTGAAGAGGCTGTAGGCATCTAAAAAATGATGCCTGCTGAAAATAAATCATTTACATCCTAATTATGAAAATATTTATCTATTTTGTTTCTTTTACCTGAAGGTGCTCAGGGAGGAGAAGAGGACCCAGAAATGTAAAGATTTGATAGACAAGGTTAGGATTGGGAAATGCCTGAAGCATGCCCTGGGGGGCACCCACATTTATATAAAATGGGAACCAGAGAGGGGCGCCTAAGTGGCTCAGTCAGTTAAGCATCTGACTTCGGCTCAGGTTATGATCTCCCAGTTCATGGGTTCAAGGCCCACCTCAGGCTCTGTACTAATAGCTTGGAGCCTGGAGCTTGCTTTAGACTCTCTCTCTCTCTCTCTCTCTCTCTCTCTCTCTCACTCTCACTCTCACTCTGCTCCCCCCCCATGCTCTGTCACTCTCTCTCTCAAAAAATAAATAAAACATTAAAAATTATATTAAATAAATAAATAAAATGTGAACCAAAGAAAACAAAGAAAAAGGAGAAACAGTGGAGAAAGGAGATAGTCAAAACAAAGGAGCACATCACCAACTCTCCTAGGAGGATTGACCCCGACACTAACAATTCATGCTAGTTGATAGCCTTCAGCCTTTTTTATTTCAACTTTTTTTCATAGAACAAAGAGAAGTTGGAATCATCAAATATTAGAATTACATAATCTATCCCCTTCATTTTATAGAGTCAGAAATGAAGGCTCAGAGAGGCAAATCGACTCCCCCAAGGTCATATACCAATTAGCAAAGTCAGAACTAAATCCCAGGTCTCCTAACATGTGCTTTTTTTTTTTTTTTACAAATATTATAGTCTTTTCTTCCCACTTGTTTATCAAAGAGAAATGGGAATGAAAATAAAGGATGAGGAAGGATGAGGCAGAGAAAGAACTAAAAAAGAGTATTCATTCATAAATCTTTGCTACACTCCAGTGCTCCCCCAACAGTGGAAGGCTTTTGTAAATTCCCTTGCTTTCATGAAAAAGAACAAGAAGACATGGAATTCACAAATGACTGTGTATCCAGTTGCTGAATATCAGCCCCCGCCCAACTATGTACAGACCTCCAATCCTCCTCGCTAGAATCTTGACATTATTGTCCTTAACACTGGTCTCCAATCCTGCCAGACTTTCCTCTCTGATTTATTAGCACAGACCCAGCACTCTAAAAACATAATTATTGCATTTTGAATGTATTTCCTATCTATAGGCTGCAGGGGCTTAAGCGGCACATAAACTCTTCTGACACTGAATTATACACTGGAAAACCAAAATTGTGCATTCTGCAAAACCAGCCTGATAGCTGGATGATCTGATGTCTTGAAGATTCAGGGTGACACTCATCAACATCTGCCATATGAATGATGACAGTAATCAATTTTAACATAAAGTACACAATTTACAGCAAGGAAGGAAGCCTCGTAGATCTTTCTTAATCATCTTAATATGGACTATTTCCTGAGTTTTAAAATATACCTCCAGATTCTCACCGTTGACCTAGAGAGAAACTATGGAATTGTTTTGTGACATTACTAATAAAAGGGAAAACAAAGGAGTTAGGTATCATGTTTCCAAATGAATTGTGTCTGAGCAACAGTTAGCATTAAGCATGGGTCCCTCAAGCTTATCCTTCTACCACCCCTTTATATCACCTTTAAAACTACAAGTGGATTAATGCCTTATACTCCTCACAGTCTCTGGGCCCCTCTGGGATTCCAAGACAGCTTTGGGGTATAGTGACTTAGGGCTCTTTCCATCTCTTCCATGTGTTTGCTGTGCAATCATGAGGAAATAGCTGTCTGTGCCTTGGTCACCTCAGCTACAAAATGGGGATAACACCCATCCTGTATTGGTTTTCTAGGGCTGCCATAACAAAATACCACAGGCCACATAGCTCAAACAACAGTATTTATTTTCTCACAGCTCTGGTGACTGAGTCCAAGGTCAAGCTATTGACAAGGTTGATTTCATTCTGGGGACTCTCTTTGGCTTACAGATGGCTGCCCTCTCCCTGTGTCCTCACACAATCTTTTCTCTGTGCTCACACATCCCTGGTATCTCTCTGTATGTCCAAATTTCCTTTTCTTGTAAGGTTACTAGTCAGACTGGCTTAGAGCTCACTCAGATGGCCTCACTTTAATGTAATCGCCTCTTTAAAGACCTTATCTCCAGAGGTGCTTGGGTGGCTCAGTTGGTTAAGCATCCAACTTCTGCTCAGGTCATGATCTCACAATTTGTGAGTTCAAGATCTGTGTCGGGCTCTGTGCTGACAGCTAAGAGCCTGGAGTCGGCTTCGAATTCTGTGTCTTCCTGTCTCTCTGTCCATCCCCTGCTTGTGCTTTGTCTCTCTGTCTCTCTCAAAAATAAATAAACATTAAAAATTTTTAAAATAAAAGACCTTATCTCTGAATAGGATTACATTCTGAGTTACTGGCAGTTAGGACTTCAACAAATAAATTTGAGAGGGACACAGTTCAGTCCATAACACTCCCACACTGTGATGTGATCATAAGAATTGAATGCAATAATGGATATAAAGTAGCTAACATAGTGTCTCTGTATAGTAAATGCACAGTAAACACCAGCTATTAATATTATCATCATCTCTTTTGATAATATAATTTTGAGCTTTAAATAAAATTCAGAGCTCATCATGCGTGTTTCTTCTTTGGGAACTTTGCACTGTCTTTGGGAGCTTTTGGAAAGAATAAAGTTCTGAATACCTCTTGAGAACCTGGTTTGACCTATCTTTCCTACCTTAATCAGTTCTTCACATACCTAATGCTCTCTGTCACTCCAAACTTGCTGCTGTTCTCCAGACTTGCTGGCTCCATCACACATATGGATACCTCTCTCTTCCACTACACAGCCTTTAAGACTCACACTAAATTTCACCTCTTTTGTGAAACCTTTCCCCTAAACCTTAGTCAAAGTTAGGTTTTCTTATCTAATTATACAACCAATTCTCTTTGCATATAAATTTACAATATCATATATTGCTTTGTATTTTAACTATTTGCCTATGACTATCTGTGACTTATTTATCCTTTTTCACACAGACGAAATTATATTGGAATATAACAAAATGTATTGTAATTGAATAAAATTGTGTTAGAAGGAAGAGAGGAAGTGAGAAAAGGCAGATAAAAGAAGATATAGAGGAAAAAAGAAAGAAAAGAAGGAAAGAGGAAGGGGAAAAAAGGGAGAAAAATCCAGCAAACCAAACCTGTGAAAAAGTTAAAAACAGCACAAAGGAAGCCAGAGGTCAAGTCAAAAGACTAAGCTCACCCTGTCCCCATTGATGCAGTGTATAGACAAGACCAAAATTATCAAATAGACAGGAAAACAGATGTCACTAAAGAGGCAAATCTTTTTCAAGAGCATCTATACTTCCATTGGCAAAGTTTTAACTTCAAAGTTGGTGGAAAGCAAAGACTGGAACCTACTTTCCCTGGAAGATCTAGTCCAATGCATGCTTAATAAATGTGAAATGGGGAGCTCTGCTAACCACTTCTGGTTTGGTGCTGCCCAATTTGAATTGATTTTTGCTCAAATTATTAAAACTTTTCTTTTTTTTAAATATAATTTACTGTCACATTGGCTTACATACAATGCCCAGTGCTCATCCCAATAAGTGCCTCCTCAGGGCCCATCACCCATTTCCCCTCTCCCCCACCCCCCATCCACCCTCAATTTGTCCTCTGATTTTAAGAGTCTCTTGTGGTTTGTCTCCCTCCCTCTCTGTTTGTAACTAATTTTTTCCTCTTCCCTTCCCCCATGGACTTCTGTTAAGTTTCTCAAGATCCACATATGAGTGAAAAGATGATATCTGTCCTTCTCTGACTGACTTATTTCACCCAGTATTAAAATTTTTCATATGCCTCAGTTTATCTTCTAGCAGTTCTCTTGTCAGAAGAGGGAACCAAAAGAGACTCCTGATAACCCCCAAGGGCAATGAGCAACCAGACATATAGGTGCCTATTGAGCCTCTTGAGCTCACTGCTTTCTCACTGTCTCTGTAAGTAGTGGATAAGTGTCTTTCGGATCCTAGCTCTGCAGCTTTTAGCATTAGAGCTTTCAGACTTGTTTGAGCATTTCTTTTTCTAAAGTGGGTCTGTAAACTGGCCAGAGTCAGACTGGCTCCAACTCAAAACCCAGACCGGGTCTGGCATTGTACTGGTTTTGACTTAGAAGCTGGACTGAGCCCAGGATCAGAGTGGGTCTGACTTAAACTGGACTAGGCCCAGTGTGAGGCCTTAGATGAATAAAATTTTGTTTTACAGTTGAGCAAGTAGGTTAACCTTACCAAAAGTCATCTTGAATTTTAGTGACCACAGTAGGGAACTTTTAACCATCTTAACTAAGCTGATCCATTTACAAGGTACCCTAGAGAAAAAGAGATCTCAGCCAGGTACTCACTATAAAGCATAGAGGAAGAATTATTTTTCCTCCTGTGTAGTTTCTGGTGACCAAGATGAGACCCAATGGGACACTGCACTCACTATGGAGCCTGCAGACAGCACCCCGGGAAACTGGCAGAAGGCAGTACATGGTAAGAATTCTTAACAAAGTCAGCTATCCCATATCTCTGTCTGTGGTGCCTGGTTGAAAGAGGAAGGTAAAATTTCATGCTGTACCTTTCTTTCCAAATTCAGGTTGGCAGGAAAAAACATTGGTTATTGATTCTTTCTCTCCCAGGAATAGCTATTGCCTTCTTGTTTGTCTTGTTTTGTGTCCTGAGAATTCAGCTTGGCCACTGTC
>NW_024412415.1:18586375-18617266 GCF_014898765.1 Herpailurus yagouaroundi | reverse complement strand
TGAAATTTATATATATATATATATATATATATATATATATATATATATATATATATATGAAATAATAATCCACATGCTATTCCCTTGCCTCAGAACAGTGCCATGTGCAGAGGCAGGATATGGTTCATTCCTCTGGTTCATTCCTTATACCTTTCCAAGAATAATCCATTTAGTTGTCCCTCACTGATGCCTTAGAGGGGCACTCTGAGCTCCCCAAATTTCTGGCAGTTCTCAGGAGAGGAACATGAAGCAGGATATATAGACTGTCACTTATTTGGAAGGTACCAGAAAGGCCTTCTACTCAAAAGTATACCCTATCCCAAATGCAAACTGGTATAGTCACTATAGAAAATACTATGGAGGTTCTTCAAAAAACTTAAAATAGAACTACTGTATGATCCAGCAATTCCACTACTGGGTATTTACCCAAAGAACACGAAAACACAGGGTGTGGGGGAGGCAGGCCATACATGCACCCCTGTGTTTATTGCAGCATTATTTACAATAGCCAAACTATGAAAGCAGCCCAAATGTCCATCAACAAATGAATGGATAAAGAAGATGTGGTATGTATATACAGTGGAATATTACTTAGCCATAAAAAAGAATGAAATCTTGCCATTTGCAACAACATGGATGGATCTAGAGTATATTATGGTAAGTGAAATAGAGAAAGACAAATACCATATGATTTCATTCATAGGTAGAATTTAAGAAACAAAACAAATGAGCAAAGAAAGAGACAACTAAAAAAACAGACTCTTAACTATAAAGAAAAAACTGATTGTTACCAGAGGGGAGGCAGGTGGGGGATGGGTGAAATAGGCCAAGGGGATTAAGAGTACACTTACTGTGATGAAGCCTGAGTATAGAATTGCTGAATAACTATAATGTACGCCTGAAACTAATATAACACCATATGTTAATTATACTAGAATAAAATTTTTTCTAATGTAATTAACTGATTGATTAATTGATTAACTAAAAAGTATACCCTAACCCCATGACTTGCTTCACATATACAGATACTCACAGGAAACTAAGTTCTAGATGTTAACACCATCTAATTAAGTTTTTTTGCTTGAAATAAGAGAAAGTGAAGCCAAAAGACGTTCATATTTAGCCCAAAATCAACCAGCTCGTCAACAGGAATTTAGTCCAAGTCTCCTAATTCTGAGTAGCAAGCATTCCCCTCTCTCCAGATAACCCTTTACAAACATGAACTTCCGAGAAATGGTAACATGTTACATCACTAGAACCTGTGATTTGGTTTAATCTAAATAGCCTAGGGAACATTCCATGCCTGGGCTGTTTGGTAGATGGGTAGAGGCAAGGTGAGGAGGCACCCACAGGACCCAGAAGATTGTGAGAGACAAGTTCTACCATCTTGACCACTTTGCCTAGGCACTTGGAGCTAAAGTAGCAGAGAGATTCCAGGCCTTACATTCGTAAGTGTTCAGATAGCATCTTCTAGAAGAAAGGATCTGAGAGAATAGAGGGGCAGGAGAGTTTGACAGTTAGCTTTCCTCTTATCCCCAACTTGTCCAGCCACACCCTGGTCCAACTATCATGGGATTATCTAGGAGTCCATTTTCTCTTTGCCTCTCTATGCCTTTTAACTTCACAGGAATGCTACTACTTAAAGATGAATATTTGCCCTTTCAAGAGAACACCTTGGAATAAAAGAGAAAGAGAAAGACACTCTAAATGCAAGATCCCATTGTTATCACATACCATAAAATCTTATCTACCCAGCTACAATGGGGAGGGAAAAGGTGGGAGTTCCTAGAAAGTCAGGTGGAGCCAACCAGGTCAAGGCTCTGATCAACCATGCACTGCTCCCTGAAGCCACTGGCTGCAGATGGTTTCTGTGCATCCTGACCCAGCACTGTCCCAGCTGCCAAAGAAAGGAGAGGAGGAGCTGCTGCCCAATTGCTGAGAGTGGACCCAAAATAATCAAGAGCTGCTGCGGACTCAAAATGTGACCTCAGGGCAGGAAATTGTGCCGCAGTGCCAAGAAGTAAAATATCCTGGATTTCCCAAGAAATTCTTTCTGTAAAAATTTTTAATTATTTCAGATAAAATGTTTCATGTTGATCACATACTACATGAATACAGAAAAAGGATGTCTACACAATAATTATAACTATGTAGAAAGTGTAATTATGATAGTATAAGAGCTAATGTCTACATAGTATGTGGGTTATGCACTATACTAAACCCTTGATAAGCATTATCCCCATTAACAATCACAAAAATCAGCTGATATGTGTTGTAGTGGTATTAGTATTTTCATTTTGCAGATTCAAAACCAAACGTGTAGAAATTTAGGCAGTTTGCCTACAATCATCCAATAAGTGGCTGCACCGGGATTTGAACCTAGACTTATGCTATGGTAGACTCATTTTCCTTGACCATTCTTCAACACTCTTGCTCTGTGAATAAGTATGTAAAGGAGTAGGAAGGAGCAGGAAAAAAAATAAAGTAGATGAGCTGAAAAGATTAGGAAAATTATATATATATATGTATATATGTGTGTGTGTGTGTATATATATATATATGTACATACACGTGTAAGTATATATAATATTTAAGTTCCATATGTATCATACTCCAGAGTTTCTTAAACTTAGATTTCTCTCAACTCTGTCCTTTTTAAAGGTTTGATATAAGCCATCCACAAGATCATGAACTCACAAACCCTGTCCACTCAGGAAGCCTTGCAGCCCCCCATCTCGTGGAGCCAAGGTCCAAAGGACAGGCAATGAGTAATAGCTGCTGCCCCTTCTGACTGGCCTCCAAAACAAAGGGTACATTCAGGGTTGATAAGGGAAAGCAGTTTCTGATATTGCAGAATTAAAAAGCACCTTCAAACATTTGCCCAAGAAATAAAGTTCATAAGTGGGATTTCCCACATAACATGTAGTCCCAGCCTTTGTAGAAAAGAGCGTCTGGCACAGCTTTGCCCCACAACTGTCTGTGTGATATCTGAAAAATCACCTAAGCTCTCTGGGCTTCAGCTAAAAAATGGTTTGGGAGGAGGCAGGTGGGTAAATTATTGAACAACCAAAGACCAGGGGCTGACCACAGTAAAGTTTGAGGCCCTCCTCACCCACTGATGTTTAATTTCTCTGGCTTCTCAGCAGCTTCAGCTGCTTCTAGGCACTTAAAACATGTGCAAGAGTCTGTGTCTTTGGATATATACTCAAATTGGGAAATAAAAAGGAAAGGCTCATCTGTTTCCATCCAGATAAACTCTCATCAGATGGAAGTATCTAAAGATTAAAGCCTCACAAGAAGCAGACTCTGCTCTTTTCTGCTAGACATGAATGAGAAAGGACAAGGCCTTGGGGGTCACTGCAGCCATCTTATAACCACCAAAGGAGAGTCTGCCTGAGAATAGAAGACTAAGGAAGGAGAGCAGAGAAATGGAGAGAAGTCAGGTCTCTCCATTTGAGCCCTGGTCAAACCATACCTGAAGGTACTATTCCATGAACCAATAAATTATCTTTTTTGTTAAAAACTTTAAAGAAATGAAGCAGCACTAACTGCTAGAGATAGTTCTGAGAAGAGCACATAATTTGAGGTACCAAAAGCTTATTTTGACCAGCTAGAGGTCCTACTTTTTCTGAACCAGGTAAACACCAGCTGTTTCTGAACAGCTTCCTTAAGGCCTTCTTCAGAGTCCTCACAACATACAAAAGGTAAGCCACAACTATTTAGGATTTGACTAACCAGAGAATACTCCAAAAAGAGAAAAGGAAAAAGAAGATGCGAGAGTAAGCACATAAGGAAAACTTGGAAGTCCTAGGAAATTCACCCTAAAAAAGAGAAGTCTAAGGATAGAAACTGCCACCTTAAAATATCTGAAGAGCTGGCAGATGGAAAATTAAGGAGGTTTATTCTACACATCAAAGCTTTGTTTACTGTAAACAGGTGGAACACCAACCTCGCAAGATGCATGATCATAAAAGGTTTCTTGGTCACATTAGTCTAGAAAATTCTACAAACCATCCCCCTGCTTGGAAAATTACAATACACGTTAGCATGTATTAAAGAATCTGAGAGGTCCTGCAGTAAAAAAACCATATTTTGCATTGTTTAGTACAGTATATTAGTCCAAGTTCTTCAGAGAAACAGAACCAATGAGATAGAAAGAAAGATTTATTATAAGGAATTGTATCATTCAATTAGGGAAGATGAAGTCCCAAGACCTACAGCTGGCAAGTGGGAGACCCAATGGTATAAGGAGAGCCAGTGGTATAAGTTCTAGTCTAAAAGCCAGGAGGCTCAAAGAGTCGAGTTTTCAGTTCGAGTCCAAGGGCAGAAAAGACTGATGTTCTAGCTCAGTTGGGTAGGAAGAGTTTCCTGGTACTCAGCCTGATTGTTCTATTCATATCCTTAATTGATTGGATGAGGTCCTCCCTGAGGAGGGAGGTGATATGCATTAATTGGTCTACCAATTCAAATGTTAATCCCATCTAGAAACATCCTCACAGACACATCCAGAAATAATGTTTGACCGAATGTCTGGGCACCCCATGTCCCAGTCAACTTGACACATAAAATTAATCATCACACACTGTATTTCCCAAAACTTCTCCCACCTCAGAATGCCTCACTAGAACAATGTTTTTCAGATATTAGTGGTCCATGGGTCACCTGTCTCAGAATCACCTGGGCTATTCTCTCAGAGATTCTGATTCAGAGGTCTGGGCCAGACCAATGCATCAGTGCATTCAGGGGCATAACAACACCTGAATCCATGGATCAATCTCAACACCACTAAATGTGGGACTCCTTCTGCTGTGACTCAATAGGAAGCACACAGCACCATCTGTCATGTACTTTTGCCCCCAAAATGGAACTAAATCTAAATAAGTCTCCTATATAAGTAACTGTCAGTTAATAGGAAACAGGGTAAATAAACTATTTAAAATTTACTATAATGATACAATCAGCCAAATCTTTAATGTAGCACATTCTATAAAATGAATGATTTAGTTCCTCCAGCAAATAATACTTTTTTAATGGATGGGGGGGACTGTCACAGATAGAAATATATATTTATATTAAGAAATATAAAATTCAGTGCAATGTATAATGTGTAGAAACCACCTTTAGAAGACATTTTGGAGACAACCAGGACAACATGAATATGGATTAGGTACTACCTACATTAGAGAATTATTGTTAATTTTGTTATGTGTAATAATGCTGTTATGAATGTATAGAAATAAAGTTGTCATCTGGCCAAGATGCATATTAATGTATATGCTGATCAAATTGTATGACTGAGATTTTCCTTAAACTACTCCATTAAAAAAGCAGGAGAGGGGGCACCTGGGTGGCTTAGTCCGTTGAAAGTCTTACTCTTGATTTCAGTTCAAGTTACGATCCCAGGGTTATGGGATGGAGTCCGTATTGGGCTCCACACTGAGCCTGGAGCCTGCTGAAGATTCTCTATCTATCCCTCTGCCCCTCTCCTCCACTTGCACACTCTCTCTCAAAAAAAAAAAAAAAGCAGGAGAGAGGATAAATACATTGATATATTGACAACTATTGACAGTGGATAAGGAAGACATAGCTTTTTTATAGTTTTCTCTACTGTTGTATCATGTTTAAAGTTTTCCATAATAAATACATTTAAGAAAAGAGAAAAGGGAAAAGCATCCCTAGCTGTTTCTTATGCATCCTAAAGTTCTGGTTTCTGGGTAGTGCTAGGACAAATGGATCATAAGGAAGCAGAAATCAACATAATATTTCAGAAGCCTTCTAACAATTGCACATATCTGACTCTGGAGGTATTCAGAGGAAGGTCAGGGATAAAAGAAACTGCAAATGGGACTTTCTGCATTGTTTTTGGAAGCTGGGCAATGATTCATCTTGCCAATAACTTGTGCACCTCAATGCCTTCCCCTTACCATTCCTGGCCATACTGATGTCCAAGGAACATGAAGTTTGCCTAGTTCCAGCCACTTGTCCCCACTCAACATAGTTACAATTCCCAAGTTACGGAACCTCTAATCCCCAGCCCTGAGTATGGTGAGGACTCATGGAATCTTTGGTGTAACTTACCACCTGCCTTGAACTTTTAAAGTGGCTTGTGCGAAACAAAGTCAGTGGACCATTCACCTGAGCATCACTCCAGCCAGTAATTTGAAATATTTGACAGGTCTTGCAAATAGCCACTTGCTCAGGGAAAAAAACTATTTATTAGGGGCACATAAAAAAGGATATTAATTTCACTTATTGTGCTACATGTATGTGTCCCTGTAGGGTAAAGACAGAAGTACTTTAAAAAAAAACAAACTATATTTTTTTAAGTAGCTGTTTTGAGAATCTAGTCAATTTGAATTTCACAAATTCATGTGCTAATTGTCTAGCTTCCATTTCCAAGAACCACTTGGAATTGTGAGAGATTCCAAATAATGAAAAAAAAAACAAGTAATGTCGATTTGTCACCACAGCGCTCATGCTGAAGCCAGGCTAATGAAGTTGGCTTGCAAAGTGTCATTTATACTTCGCTCTTAAGGTTATCTGGAGCATTTTATTTCCTTCATTTTTTTACCCTTTAAAGGTTTTCTAGCACTCTCACTTGTAGAAATCACCTTTGCAAGTAGTGGCACAATTGAACATAGATGTGTGTTCCTTGTTTCAATTCAGAATCACACACACACACAATTCTTCAGTGCTTTTTCCAATCAGCCATGTCCATGATAACTACATAGTAAGGGATGCCAACCTACAGTTATTTTTATTCTGCAAATTAATGGTGTTGCATGTCTCTGTTAAAGTAAGTGTGTTTGACTTTTCTATTAAGGTGTATTATCCTAAATGGGCTGTCAGTCAGATTGTCCTCATTAGGAATTCAAAACTCCAAGTTCATCAGGAAATAGATTTAGAATGGCTAATGATGTTACAAAGCTGCCAACCTTTATTCATAAGAAAAATTAGCTCTGTGATATCTCAGGAATTCATCTCTTCCTTTCTCCTCCCACAAAACGTGCTCAGATTCAGGCTCTCCCTACATCTGGCCTACACAAAAGCCTTCCCTCCTTCATCTCCACCCACTTCTCATACACACATACACACACAGCTTTGCTCTTCACTCTGACATTCAAAGCAACAAACCAACTCTATCGCTCACTCCCATTCTCCCACAAACACGCCCACTACCACCACCAAATTGATATCCAAACCACATCACATAGTTACTGTGCCCTGAACAGATTTAGCATGCATCCCTTTCTCCCCCTTCCTGCTTGGAAACCCTTAATCCACATCTGCACCCATCAGAGATCTACCAATTATTCAGTATCTTTTTCAAATCTTCTACTTCTGGGAGAACTTCTCATGTCTTCCAAATAGAATTAATCTTTTTCTTATAGGTTCATTCTTTTAACTCTTCTTCCACCATTCTTACAGCACATCTACAGCCTATCTTTTTTATAATCACCCAGAGATATATCTTCTTTTCCACCAGAACATAAGCCCTGGGAGACAGAAACATGTCATATTCATCTTTCCTTCCCAGGCAATACTTAGAACATGGTAGGTACTCCATAGATTTTTGGGTTACAGTAAAATGCTCAACAGTTTTTCAAAAAAGATAGGAAGACTGTTTCCACCATCTGTCTGTGCCACCATAATGGTGCACATGAATGTCCTGGTGGATGCTCTCAAGAGCATTAACAATGCTGAAAAGAGAGGCAAATGCCAGGTTCTTATCAGGCCATGCTCCAAAGTCATCCAGTTTCTAATTGTAACGATAAACCATGGTTACATTGGCGAATTTGAAATTGTTGATGATCATAGAACTGGGAAAATTGTTGGGAACCTCATGGGCAGATTAAACAAGTATGGAGTGATCAGCCCCAGATTTGATGTACAGCTCAGAGATGTAGAAAAATGACAGAATAATCTCCCATCTCACCAATTTGGTTTCATTGTACTTACCTCAGCTGGCATCCTGGACCATGAAGAAGCAAGATGAAAATACTCAGGAGAGAAAATCCTAGGATTCTTCTCCTAGGAATGTACTAGATGTGCAAATAATATTCCTCAATGGAAAAAAATGATATGAAACTATGAACAAGGTATAATATTAATTAAAAAGCAAAAGGAGAAAAATTTTTATACCATATTGCTATCTATGTAAAATAAAATCACATATGGATAGAGATAATATAGAAAAACAGATAGATTGGTCTCTGATACATCTTTCAATGGATACACACACACATACACACACTCACATAACTGATAAAGTGATTGCCATTGAGGAGAGGGCAGATACACAGGGTCAGTGATGGGACAGAGACTTACTCTCTCTGTATACCATTTTATACTGTTTGAATTTTATTATCATTGCATATATTACCTTGTGCATATATTACCCACATTACTTATTCAAAGATAACAATTCAATTGAAACTAATAAATGTTTGATTTTAATTGAAGCTGAACTGAACAACCCTGAAATTAATAATAGAACTGGCTAGAGTAGTCAAATTATCCATTCCCAATGAGTTCAGCATTCAGAGTGATTTTATTCCTCTAATTATATGGTGATCCAATGCCAAGTTGAATTCATTAGTTTTAATAATAGTAATAATGAATACGCTTATAAAATTAACAGATCAGATACAATTTTTTATATTGAGAAATTTTTTCCAAGAGTGTTTAAATTCTATGAGCTTAGAAAATCAGTTCACTAACAATGTGAGCTCTCAGCAATCTTTTTACCCAGTATTATTATTGAAAAGTGTTGACAAATGCCAAAAGCTGAAACATTGCAATAAATATATCATTAACTCTTAACAATTGTGTAACAATAAACCCTTGTTGGGAATGTGTGCATAGAGGGCATAAGGGGCGCCTGGGTGGCGCAGTCGGTTAGGCGTCCGACTTCAGCCAGGTCACTATCTCGCAGTCCGTGAGTTCGAGCCCCGCGTCGGGCTCTGGGCTGATGGCTCGGAGCCTGGAGCCTGTTTCCGATTCTGTGTCTCCCTCTCTCTCTGCCCCTCCCCCGTTCATGCTCTGTCTCTCTCTGTCCCAAAAAAAAAAAAAAAAAAAAAAAAGTTGAAAAATTGCCCTTACAGTTCAAAGTATAATATAGCCTGAGAAAGCCCTCTCCATGAACTGGAACATGGTATTTGTAGCTAAGAGGCTCCCCAACTGGCCTGTGTGGTCAGGTTTGCACAGGTCTATTGAGTAGGTCACCCCTCTTCTAGTTTCCACCATCCTTCTTCTACTTTCATACAATGAAACCACCCACACCACCATACCAATTCAAAATACCATAGTTCCCTCTTAGCTACTTTTATATCTTTCCTTCCCTCGTGATCTGTTAGCAAATACATGAACATTCAAAGGAAGTTCAAAACAATAAAAATAAATAAAACAAATTCTTCCACAACCTTCTTCACCCTCTTCGGTAGAAAGACCCTGCTCCAGACCCTAAGGTTTCATTGCTTTCATCATTATCTTAGCCTCTGGAGCTACAAATATTACATTTGGCCATTAAATTATCCTGCCATCTTTAAGATCCCTTTTTAAAGACTCACCTATGATGTATGAGCAGCACTGAAACCCCACTCCTGGAGGCTTTCAGTGGAATGTTGGGGGCAGAATGGAGACCCAAGGTGGCAGCGGCAGATCCTGGGGGACACTAATGAGGGGCAGGGCCAATGCTCAAGAGAAGCACTACTTGTCATTAACACATTAGCCCCACAGGGCACCATGCCAGTTTTAATAAGCAACCAATCTGGCATGCCTGCTCAGCAATGAAAGATCTGGAAACTCCAGGAAAAATATCTGCCTATACATCTCATTTCCAGCAGTGCCCAGAAAAACACTTGTCAACACAACAAATTTGCAGACACTGCTAGTCAGTGTAGTAATCTTTATTAGTATTGCTAATGATAGACATGACTGCCATTACTCTCTACAACCAGTATGGTTATCGTAAAGGGTATATACTCAATATACTATCACAGGATTCATGCTAACAATAATAAACTATCATAATATATTTTGTTCACCATTGTATCCTAGTGTGGGATATGGCAGATGCCTAATATTTGTTGACTGTAATTGAGTATTATAAACAAAATGACAGATAATATCTTCTAAGAAAAAAGATTCAGTTTCTTTAAAAGATTTGATTCCCATGTTTTTATCTGCAGATATTATCATTTACCTGAAAATCAAAAGAGAAAAGGAGACAAAAAGAAAGTTAGAGATGAGCTATACTAGAAGAAAGACACTGAGGAAAAAGGGACTTTCTGAGCAAATATGCAAGTCATCTTTAGATGCCTTGCCCCACCTTCCTGTAGTCAGTTCTCTCTGGAACAGTGTGAGAAGCAGTCCTCTCCTTTAGACAAGAAACCTTGTAATATTTTAGCCTCTCGCTCTTTTATTTAGTGCCCATCTCTTTCTGTGTCCTCTGGTCCAGGACACTCTGAATTGCTTGTAGGAAGTATTTGGAACCACTCTCCCCTAAATCAGGAAAAGACATCAACAATGCCCTTCAAGTTCCAGGTTCAGATTGTACACTGCTAGTTGGCAAGAATGTTACTATGAGCCTTTTGAAGAGCAATTTGGCAAGGTAGTAGCAAAAGCTGTAGAGTCATACATCCCATTTGGCCCAATAATTCACTATTTAGAAAGCCAACCTAAGGAAATCATCCAAAATACCTAAAAAGCTTTCTAGTCAAATTCATTCAGAGCATCATGTATAATAGTGAAAATCTGGATACAACCTGGATTTCTAATAATACCAGAATGTTTTATTCTACTCACATGTTGGAATGTTATATGACCATTAAAAAATATTTATGAAAAGGGTGGCTTTTCATAAAGCCTGGTTGGCTCAGTCAGTTAAGCATCCAACTTCAGCTCAGATCATGATCTCACCATTCATGAGTTTGAGCCCCACACCAGACTCTCAGCCATCAGCACAGCTTCAGATCCTCTGCCCCTCCCTCTCTCTGCACCTGCCCAGTTCACATTCTCTCTCTCTGTCTCTCAAAAATAAACATTAAAAAATTATTTATGAAAAGTATGCAACAAGGAGGAATCCTTATGTCTTAATAGTAAGTGGAAAAATATGTGTATATAGGATGACCTCAATTATATTAAAATGTAGGCATAAAATAAGGGACTCAATTTTGATAAGAGAAACTTAACCCAAAAGAAACTTTCTACAAGTACATAAAGAGACAACCACTGAAAATTTTACTTTTTGTAATAGCAAAACATGAAAACAACTTACTAACTACTAATAAGAGAATGGATGAATAAATGGTAGTCAGGTCATGTGGAGGAATACTATACAGCAATGAAAATGGAGGAACTAGAGCTACATCAACATGCCTCTCACAATCATATTAAGCATCAAATACAAATTGCGGGAACACCTAGATGGCTCAGTGAGCTGAGCATCTGGCTTGATTTCTGCTCAAGCCTGATCTCACAGTTCATGAGCTCAAGCCCCACGTTGAGCTCTGTGTTGGCAGTGCAGAACCCACTTGGGATTCTCTCTCTCCCACTCTCTCTTCCCCTCACCCACTCACAGGCACACTCTCTCAAAATAAATAAATAAACTTTAAAAAATACAAATCGCATAAAAAATAATTATGCGAATCTTAAAAACATGTAAATCAATATTTTACATTATGTAATGATAGATGCATATAAACATAAGAATATATATAGCAGTGTAACAACTATCTCTTAGGGAGAGGGAAAGAAACATGACAGGAAAAACGGGCAAAAGGAGCTTCAACAGCATGGGTCAATGTTTTACTTCTTTTTTTCAACTTTTTATTGGGGGGGGGGGAACAGAGAGGGACAGAGCATGAACGGGGGAGGGGCAGAGAGAGAGGGAGACACAGAATCGGAAACAGGCTCCAGGCTCCGAGCCATCAGCCCAGAGCCTGATGCGGGGCTCCAACTCACGGACCGCGAGATCGTGACCTGGCTGAAGTTGGACGCTTAACCGACTGCGCCACCCAGGCGCCCCCAATGTTTTACTTCTTCAGCAGGATAGTGAGTACCTGCGTGTTGGCTGTAATATTTTTTGTATCTTTTGGTATATCTTAAATTATTCATAACAATTATAAAATATGTGATAAATAAATACATGACACAGAAGAGAATTAACTAAAGCCAATCAATACAATGGCTATCTTTTTATGGCATAATACCGATGAGGATTTTTTTCCCCACTTTTTACTATTTGCTAAGCAAGTATAACCTGGAAAATATGAAAAATTTTTAAATTTTTTTTAAGTATTTAATTTTGAGAGAGACAGAGTGTGAGCAGGGGAGAGGCAGAGTGAGAGAGAGAGTGACGCACACAGAATCTAAAGCAGGGTCCAGACTCCAAGCTGTCAGCCCGATGTGGTACTCAAACCCACAAACCACAAGATTATGACCTGAGCCAAAGGCAGACCCTTATCCAACTAAACCACCCAGGAACCCCAAAAGTATGATTTATCTACAAATAAAGAGGCATCAATCAGAGCCAAAAATTATCTATAGAGTCCATGGCATATAGAGGAGTGTAACCAATGTGACAATGAGAGGACACCCTTTCTGGATCCTAACTGGTGAGTCACTTTCCTCAGAGTGATCCCTATGCTCAACCAGCTTGTATTGACTGGGCCCAAAACACCATAGCCATTTAATGCAGCTCCTATGAGTTCAATTCAATTAGTCACACATATATGGAAGGCTTACAAGGTACCTGGCACAGTAAAGAAGCTTTAAATGATCTATTCCCTACCGTAGATGCCCTCCAAAACTAATCAGGCCCTGTCCTGAGACAGAACCTAGTGAATTGAGATGTACTTGACTCTGCCTAGTGATATAGTGCATGTAAAGATGCACAGTAGACTCCACCTTATATCAGTCTACCCTGGGCTCTTTCTGCATGTTCCATTGTTTATACTGGAGCCACACTGCTTCCCATAGACCTGTAGTTTGCCAACTTGAACCTAATAATATGAATCACCTCCACTTGTTATGGAATAACAAAATATCATGAGCTTTATCTGATCTAAAACCACTTACCCTTCCAGAACCTAGCCACCACCACCCCACCAATCATCACCATTTGTTTCAAAGGATTATTTTTGGGGATAAGATTAGGCGAGAAGGCTAATCCTCAGTTCAGGGGTGTCCAGAGAGCTTCTACTGGGAGCTGAAAGTCCTTAATGAAGAAGGTTTTCAAGATTAAAAGTCAAAAGAAAAGCAAAATGCCTGTCTTTGAATTTTTACCAGAATAACAAAAGTTTATTTACTCAATATGCACACATTTTTTTATGATGGGTGGGGAAATGGGCATTCTCATACACTGTTAGAATAAATCTTTACATTTGGTATGGGAACATTTTGGTAAATCTATTTTTAAAATTTTCACTGTGCGTGCTCTTTTACCCTGTAATTCAATAGCTAGGAATATATTCATACACACACACACACACACACACACACACACACACACACACGCGTGTGCGCACACACACACACACGGCTATGAGCTGCAGTACTGCTTACAATAGAAAAAAATTATATATATATATAACTATATAACTAATAATTATATATAACTAAATATCATTTAATTTTGTTTATAAAAATTATACTATATCTATGCAATGGAATGCTATACAGCCCTGACAAAATTAGGTAGATCTTGTTGAAATGGAATGGAAATGGGCTTAAAATATATTATCAAATGAGGGGCGCCTGAGTGGCTCAGTCAGTTAGGTATCCAACTTCATCTCAGGTCATGATCTCACAGTCTGTGAGTTCGAGCCCTGCATCAGGCTCTGTGCTGACAGCTCAGAGCCTGGAGCCTGCTTCAGATTCTGGGTCTCCCTCTCTCTCTGCCCCTTCCCCACTCGTGCTCTGTCTCTCTCTTTCAAAAATAAAACCATAAAAAAATGTGTAATATATTAGCAAATGAAACAAACAAAAAAGACTCACAGTAGTAAATGTAGTATACTCTTTTTGTGTAAATCTTTTTAAAGCTACCATCTCTCTACATTTGTGGTGAGCATAGCATAATGTATACAAATGTTGAATCACTATGTTATAAACCTCAAACTAATGTAACATTGTATATCAACTGTACAAATAAATTTTTCAATAGGTAAAAATAAAACTAAATATTAAAAAGCATATACCTGCCTACACATGGAGAATTTTAAAAATGTTCTAATGTACAAAAGACTACATGAGAAACAGTTGACAATGATTCCTGATGGGAGGAGTATATTGAGAGTTTTATCTTTCATTTCATACCCTGCTGTGCTTTGAATTTTCAGCATATGTATATATTAACTTCAGCTATATTGTTTTTAGTTTAAATAAGTTTCTCTGACTTGTCTGGAAATAAGTAGATATAATGGTGTTTTTTTCAAATGCATGTATTAGGTATATGTGCATATATGTATATATGTGCATACATATATGATTAAACAGACAAAAGAAATATCACTGGATATGCACTAATAGAGACATACAAATATTACACAGCATTTTGGGGGGCATTAAATGAAATTGATCTTAAAAACTTGAAAATATAATTCAATTTCTTAAACACACTCTACCTCCCTGATAGGTTCTTTGTAGATTTTGGATACCAACCCTTTATCAGATTTGTCATTTGCAGATATCTTCTCCCATTCCACAGGCTGTCTTTCAGTTTTGTTTATTGTTTCCTTCACTGTGCAGAGCTTTTTATCTTGATGAAGTACCAATAATTCATGTTTGCTTTTGTTTCCCATGCCTTTGGCAATGTGTCTAGTGAGAAGTTGCTCCAGCCAAAGTCAGAGAGATCTCTGCCTGTGTTCTTCTCTAAGATTTTGATGGTTTCCTGTCTCACATTTAGATCTTTCTTCCATTTTGAATTTATTTTTGTGTATGGTGTAAGTAAGTGGTCCAGTTTCATTCTTCTGCAGGTCGCCATCTAGTTTTCCCAGCACCATTTGTTGAAAAGACTTTTTCCCACTGAATATTCTTTCCTGCTTTGTTGAAGATGAGCTAACCATATAGTTGTGGGTCCATTTCTGGGTTTTATATTATGTCCCATTGATCTATGTGTCTGTTTTTGTGCCAGTACCATACTGTCTTGATGATTACAGCTTTGTAATATATCTTGAAATCTGGAATCATGATGCCTCCAGTTTTGTTTTTCTTTTTCAGTATTGCTTCGGCTTTTCACAATCTTTTGTGGTTCCATACAAATTTTGGGATTGTTTGTTCTGGTTCTGCAAAAAAATGCTGGTGTTATTTGATAGGGATTG
Source organism: Herpailurus yagouaroundi (assembly GCF_014898765.1). NCBI lineage: Eukaryota > Metazoa > Chordata > Mammalia > Carnivora > Felidae > Herpailurus > Herpailurus yagouaroundi. Next base: position 18,601,946 of record NW_024412415.1, on the reverse strand, counting down.
ATTTGGGTAGTATAAACATTTTAACAGTGTTTATTCTTCCAATCCATGAGCATGGAATGCTTTTCTGTTTCTTTGTGTATGTGGACATAAGTTTTAAATCCTTTGGATTATTACCAAGGAGCATGATTGTTGGATCATATGATAAGATTATGTTCAGTTTTGCGAGGAACTTCCAAACTGTCTTCAAAGTGGCTGTACTATTTTGGATTCCCATTAGCAATGAATGAGAGAGTTGCTGTTGCTCCACATCCTCTCCAGCATTTGATTTTACCAGTGTTTCAGATTTTGACCATTCTAATAAGTATGTAGTGGTATCTCATTGTTGTTTTAATTTGCACTTCCCTAATGAGATATGATGTTGAATATATTTTTCATATTCTTATTTGCCATCTATTATATCATCTTTAGTGAGGTGTCTGTTAAGGTCTTTAGCCATTTTTTAATCAAGTTGTTTGTTTCCTTATTGTTGAATTTCTTTGTATATTTTGGAGAATAGCCCTTTATTGGATGTGCCTTTTGCAAATATTTTCTCAGTTTGTGTCTTATCTTCTCATTCTCATGAGATTGTCTTCCACAGAGCAGAAGTTTTAACTTTAATGAAGTCCACTTTATCAATTATTTCTTTCATGGATCATGCCTTTGGTGGTGTATTTAAAAAGGCAGCACTATACCCAAAGTTATCTAACTTTTCTCTTATGTTATCTACTAGGGGGGCTATAGTTTTATACTTTATAATAGCTTATATTTAAATCTATGATACATTTCAGTTAATTTTTGTGAAGGGTGTAAGGTCTGTGTCTAGATTCATTTTTCTGCATGTGGATGTCCAATTCTTCCAGCACCATTTGTTGAAGAAACTATCTTTGCTCCATTGTATGGCTTTTACTCTTTGTCAAACATCATTGACTGTGTATGGGGGTCTATTTCTGGACTCTTTATTCTGTTCCATTGGTATATTTGTTATTTTTTCACCAATACTACACTATCTTTATAGTCTTGAAGTTGAGTAGTCCTAGTCCTCCAACTTTGGTCCTTTCCTTCAATATTGTGTTGGCTATTCTGAGTCTTTTGGCTGTCCATATAAACTTTATATTCAGTTTGTCATTATCCACAAAATAATCTGCTGGGATTTTGATTGGGATTGCAATGAACCTATAGATCAAGTTGGGAAGAACTGACATCTTGACAGTGTTGAATGTTTCTAATCATGAACATGGAATATCTCTCCAATTATTTAGTTGTTTTTTTTATCAGAGTTTTACAGTTTTTCTCCTATAGGTCTTCTACATATTTTTTTAGACTTATAACTAAGCATTTCAATTGAAGAGCTCTAATTATTTTTAATAAAAGCAATATAACTTATATAACTTATATAAGCAATTTATATTGCTTTTATTAAAAAGCCACTCCATTTCTGTCCCTTGAAGCAAAATGACATGGTTTAGTGAGTATTAAATGCTGCATACTCAGCATCCAAAAGAAAAATCTTCTAACATGCCAGCCAAGATGATTACAGCTGAGTTAATTTAAGATCTGTTTCCATTCAGCTTGATAACAGGATATAGCTGATATTTCATAATATTTCTAGATTTTCTTTTTAACTAAGTAGGGCAATTTCTGGGATAATGAGAATGATCAGAGTGCATTCACTTACTCAACAAATATTAACTAGGCCTCTAGTTTGTGCTATATTCTTAATATAATGCAACCAAAATTGTTCTCACAGCCTTTTCTTTAAGCCCACCCTGCCAAAGAAAATAACTGCATTTTCCAGCCCAATTTCACCTCCTCACCAGTCCAAAAGACGAAAGATTGATCTACATAATAAAGATTTGGGAAGCGAGGTGAGAAAGAAGAGCAGCATTAAGCTGGACCTAGGAGGATATTTGAGGTAAATTGTAGATCAAAATGCCCTATGGCAGATGAGGATTGTGAAGAAATAGGTGGGAAAGGAGTGAAGATTTTAAAAACTGTTTCAGTGGACTATACATGTGAATCTCTCCCACATTTTTGAGAACTACAAGTAAAGAATTTGAATATTCTGAATAGATTTTTGGTTACAAGAATGTTTATTTGGCAAACTCCAAGAATGAGCTACATAGGTGCTTGCTCTCTGAGGTTTAGCAAATACACTATGTTCTCAGGGGAGGTAAAAACGAAAAACAAAAAACTGAATTGTGTACTGTTATTCCCATAAATAAAACTTTTCCCATCTGAAGCCTTTGTACCCATTTAAGCTTCCCACCTCAATGAATTCCATCATATCCTCTGCCAAATTATTTCCATATTGTAAACAATGTGATCAAAGAAGTTGTTTACATTTTATTGCTGTTTACATAAAAGACATTCTGTAAGATTACTGAAACCCAAATGTTTACAAACCACAGTGGATACATGTGTGTTTGGGGAGATTAGCTCATCAATCTAAGTACCAAGCCACAGGTACACAGGCATTTCAAGTAAATGATTTCCAGACAAGTCCAAATGATGAAGAGAACAAAAATAAGATAATTTGGCTTAGTTGAAATGTAAACGGTGGGTTTTACTAATTTTTCATTGAAATGTCAAATTTTGCACGGGGCGCCTGGGTGGCTCAGTTGAATGTCCGACTTCAGGTCAGGTCATGATCTCACAGTTTGTGGGTTCAAGCCCTGCCTCGGGCTCTGTGCTGACAGCTCAGAGCCTGGAGCCTGCCTCGGATTCTGTGTTTCCCTCTCGCTCTGCCCCTCCCCCGCTCATGCTCTGTCTCTCTCTGTCTCTCAAAAATAAATAACAATGTTAAAAAAATTCTTAAAAAATGTTTAATTTTTCAATAACAATAGATAGCAAAAGCATTAACAATATAATGGTATTTAAGACAGAAGAGTATGTGTTATAATCTAAAAAAACTGTTTACAACTTTTTCACATCAGCAGATAAAGTAGATAAACACAAATATGCTCAAATTTTCTACACCATTTAATATTGCAGGCTTAAGTATTTAACAATACATTTCTGCATAGATTCAAATATATGCAGAAGAAAATGGAAACTTCTAGATTAATATGACCCCTTCATTTTACAAAGGGAAAATTGAGGTCCAGGGGAATTAAGCAACTGTCTAAAGCCACACAATTCCAGAGGTGAAAATAGTACTTAGACCCAGGTCTTACGGCTCAAAATCTGTTTCACCATCATATGCTGCAGCTCTCACAACACTGCAATATATTTTTCTAAATGATTATCTACATTCACCTTAGACATTTTTATTATAAGAGTAATTTCTTCATGATGGTAATTAAAACAGACTCTAATTTTTCTATTCTGATAGAAAAAGATAAAGGCATTTCAACTGAAAGAGCGCTTTTTGTCAAAGATACTCTGTGTGTAGGAAAACCTTCTGATGAAGTAGTGACACAGTTCTAAAAAGAAATTAAATCTTAAGAGGATCTAATGACATGTAAAAAATTATAAAATTGGAATAAGGAAAGCTTTTTGGAAATGCTATGAATTCCAAAAGCCATAAAGAAAAATTAATAAATTTGCTTACATAAAAATGTAAAAAAGACTAACAATGAGACACTATTTTTTACATATCAGACTGACAAAGACCATTAAATTTAAAGAAATATATTTAATTGAAAAGAATATAAGGCAACATTTTCATTTTTTTTAATGTTTATTTCTGAGAGAGAGAGAGACAGAGTGTGAATGGGAGAGGGGCAGAGAGAGAGGGACACACAGAATCCGAAGCAGGCTCCAGGCTCTCAGGTGTCAGCACAGAGCCCTACACAGGGCTTGACTTTATGAAGTATGAGATCATGACCTGAGCTGAAGTCAGACGCTTAACTGATTGAGCCACCCAGGCGCCCCTTCAGTCATTTTCAGTGAAAATTGACAATATCTCATGTTCAACATATTCATAACATTTAACACAACAAAACTTTTTAAATTTCAACTTGATAGTCTCTACAATAAACCTACAACTAATATACTTTATGGTGAAAGACCGAATCCTTTCTTTGTGAGATCAGAAATAAGGCAAAGATGCCCACTGTCACTTCCTTTATTCAACATAGTATTGTCAATAGAGTAAGAAAAAATTTAAAAATTCAGATTAGAAAGAAAGAAATCTCTAATTTGTGCCTGACATAATTGTCTAGATAGAAAATCCCAAGGAATATACATTTTTTAAAAAGAAAAAACTCTCTAAAACTAGTAGATGAATTCAGCAAGTTCACAAGATTCTGAAGAACTCAATAACTGAAATTTAAAATATACTAGATGGAATAAATAGTAGACTAGAGGAAAGAGAAGAACAGATCAGTGACCTGGAGAACATAGTAATGTAAACCAATCAAGCTGAACAGCAAAAAGAAAAACAAAAATAAAAAATGAGAATAGATAAAGGGAACTCAATGACACCATCCAATATAGTAACACTCACATTATAGGGATCCTAGAAGAAGAGAGAGAAAGGGTGGCAGAAAATGTGTTTGAAAAAATACATTTGAAATGTATTTGAAAAACTTCCCAAATCTGGGGAAAGAAACAGAAATCCAAGATTCACAAGGCACAGAGATCTTCCAACAAAACCAACCCAAGGAGGTCCACACCAAGACACGTAGTAATTAAAATGGCAAAAAGTAGTGATAGAAACTTTAAAAAGCAGGAGATCTTCAGAAGATGGCGGCATAGGAGGACACTGGGCTCACCGCACGTCCTGCTGATCACTTAGATTCCACCTCCACCTGCCTAAATAACCCAGAAAACCGCCAGAGGATTAGCAGAACGGAGTCGCCAGAGCCAAGCGCAGACGAGAGGCCCACAGAAGAGGGTAGGAAGGGCCGCGAGGCGGTGCGCGCTCCACGGACTGGCGGGAGGGAGCCAGGGAGGAGGGCCAGCCCACCGGCCAAGCAGAGCCCCCGAGTCTGGCTTGCAAAAGCAGAGGGGTGGACGGAGTGTGTTCTGACAGCAAGCGGACTTAGCATTTGGGAGGTCATAAGTTAACAGCTCTGCTCAGAAAGCGGGAAGGCTGGAGGACAAAGGGAGGGAGAGTTGCTGAGCCCAGGGACGACAGAGCTCAGTTTGGTGGGGAACAAAGGTGCTCGCCAGCACCATCTCCCTCGCCCATCCCCCAGCCAAAATCCCAAAGGGAACCAGTTCCTGCCAGGGAACTTGCTTGCACCGCACAAACACCCAATGCTGTGCTTCTGCGGAGCCACCCCTCCGGCAGCGGGTCTGACTCCTCCCGCTGCCACAGGGTCCCTCCTGAAGTGGATCACCGAAGGAGAAGCGAGCTAAGCCTGCCCCTCCTGCCCCCATGCACCTTGCCTACCCACCCCAGCTAATACGCCAGATCCCCAGCACCACAAGCCTGGCAGTGTGCAAGTAGCCCAGACGGGCCACGCCACCCCACACTGAATCCCACCCCTAGGAGAGGGGAAGAGAAGGCACACACCAGTCTGACTGTGGCCCCAGCGGTGGGCTGGGGGCAGACATCAGGTCTGACTGCGGCCCCACCCACCAACTCCAGTTATACACCACAGTTATACACCAGGGAAGTCCCCTGCAGGTCCGCACCCCTCCAGGGACTATCCAAAATGACCAAACGGAAGAATTCCCCTCAAAAGAATCTCCAGGAAATAACAACAGCTAATGAACTGATCAAAAAGGATTTAAATAATATAACAGAAAGTGAATTTAGAATAATAGTCATAAAATTAATCGCTGGGCTTGAAAACAGTATAGAAGACAGCAGAGAATCACTTGCTACAGATATCAAGGGACTAAGGAACAGTCAGGAGGAGCTGAAAACGCTTTAAACGACATGCAAAATAAAATGGAAACAACCACGGCTCAGATTGAAGAGGTTGAGGAGAGAATAGGTGAACTAGAAGATAAAATTATGGAAAAAGAGGAAGCTGAGAAAAAGAGAGATAAAAAAATCCATGAGTATGAGGGGAAAATTAGAGAACTAAGTGATATGCTAAAAAGAAATAATATACGCATAATTGGTATTCCAGAGGAGGAAGAGAGAGGGAAAGGTGCTGAAGGTGTACTTGAAGAAATAATAGCTGAGAACTTCCCTGAATTGGGGAAGGAAAAAAACATTGAAATCCAAGAGGCACAGAGAACTCCCTTCAGACGTAACTTGAATCGATCTTCTGCACGACATATAGTGAAACTGGCAAAATACAAGGATAAAGAGAAAATTCTGAAAGCAGCAAGGGATAAACGTGCCCTAACGTATAAAGGGAGACCTATAAGACTCGTGACTGATCTCTCTTTTGAAACTTGGCAGGCCAGAAAAGATTGGCACGATATCTTTAATGTGATGAACAGAAAAAATATGCAGCTGAGAATCCTTTATCCAGCAAGTCTGTCATTCAGAATGGAAGGAGAGATAAAGGTCTTCCCAAACAAACAAAAACTGAAGGAATTCATCACAACTAAACCAGCCCTACAAGAGATCCTAAGGGGAATCCTGTGAGACAAAGTACCAGGGACATCGCTACAAGCATAAAACATACAGACATCACAACGACTTTAAACCCGTATCTTTCTATAATAACACTGAATGTAAATGGACTAAATGTGCCAACCAAAAGACATAGGGTATCAGAATGGATAAAAAAACAAGACCCATCTATTTGCTGTCTACAAGAGACTCATTTTAGACCTGAGGACACCTTCAGATTGAGAGTGAGAGGATGGAGAACTATTTATCATGCTACTGGAAGCCAAAAGAAAGCTGGAGTAGCCATACTTATATCAGACAAACTAGACTTTAAATTAAAGGCTATAACAAGAGATGAAGAAGGGCATTGTATAATAATTACAGGATCTATCCATCAGGAAGAGCTAACAGTTATAAATGTCTCTGCGCCGAATACGGGAACCCCCAAATATAGAAAACAATTACTCATAAACATAAGCAACCTTATTGAGAAGAATGTGCTCATTGCAGGGGACTTTAACACTCCACTTACAGAAATGGATAGATCATCTAGACACACGGTCAATAAAGAAACAAAGGCCCTGAATGATACATTGGATCAGATGGACTTGACAGATATATTTAGAACTCTGCATCCCAAAGCAACGGAATATACTTTCTTCTCGAGTGCACATAGAACATTCTCCAAGATAGATCATATACTGGGTCACAAAACAGCCCTTCATAAGTATACAAGAATTGAAATTATACCATGCATACTTTCATACCACAATGCTATGAAGCTTGAAATCAACCACAGGAAAAAGTCTGGAAAACCTCCAAAAGCATGGAGGTTAAAGAACACCCTACTAAAGAATGAGTGGGTCAACCAGGCAATTAGAGAACAAATCAAAAAATATATGGAAACAAACAAAAATGAAAATACAACAATCCAAACGCTTTGGGATGCAGCGAAGGCAGTCCTGAGAGGAAAATACATTGCAATCCAAGCCTATCTCAAGAAACAAGAAAAATCCCAAATACAAAATCTAACAGCACACCTAAAGGAAATAGAAGCAGAACAGCAAAGGCAGCCTAAACCCAGCAGAAGAAGAGAAATCATAAAGATCAGAGCAGAAATAAACAATATAGAATCTAAAAAAACTGTAGAGCAGATCAACGAAACCAAGAGTTGGTTTTTTGAAAAAATAAACAAAATTGACAAACCTCTAACCAGGCTTCTCAAAAAGAAAAGGGAGATGACCCAAATAGATAAAATCATGAATGAAAATGGAATGATTACAACCAATCCCTCAGAGATACAAACAATTATCAGGGAATACTATGAAAAATTATATGCCAACAAATTGGACAACCTGGAAGAAATGGACAAATTCCTAAATACCCACACTCTTCCAAAACTCAATCAGGAGGAAACAGAAAGCTTGAACAGACCCATAACCAGCAAAGAAATTGAATCAGTCATCAAAAATCTCCCAACAAGTAAGAGTCCAGGACCAGATGGCTTCCCAGGGGAGTTCTACCAGACATTTAAAGCAGAAATAATACCTGTCCTTCTCAAGCTATTCCAAGAAATAGAAAGGGAAGGAAAACTTCCAGACTCATTCTATGAAGCCAGTATTACTTTGATTCCTAAACCAGACAGAGACCCAGTAAAAAAAGAGAACTACAGGCCAATATCCCTGATGAATATGGATGCAAAAATTCTCAATAAGATACTAGCAAATCGAACTCAACAGCATATAAAAAGAATTATTCACCATGATCAAGTGGGATTCATTCCTGGGATGCAGGACTGGTTCAACATTCGCAAATCAATCAACGTGATACATCACATTAATACAAGAAAAGATAAGAACCATATGATCCTGTCAATTGATGCAGAAAAGGCCTTTGACAAAATTCAGCACCTTTCTTAAAAAAACCCTTGAGAAAGTCGGGATAGAAGGAACATACTTAAACATCATAAAAGCCATTTATGAAAAGCCCACAGCTAACATCATCCTCACTGGGGAAAAACTGAGAGCTTTTTCCCTGAGATCAGGAACACGACAGGGATGCCCACTCTCACCGCTGTTGTTTAACATAGTGTTGGAAGTTCTAGCATCAGCAATCAGACAACAAGAGGAAATCAAAGGCATCAAAATTGGCAAAGATGAAGTCAAGCTTTGGCTTTTTGCAGATGACATGATACTATACATGGAAAATCCGATAGACTCCACCAAAAGTCTGCTAGAACTGATACATGAATTCAGCAAAGTTGCAGGATACAAAATCAATGTACAGAAATCACTTGCATTCTTATACACTAACAATGAAGCAACAGAGAGACAAATAAAGAAACTGATCCCATTCACAATTGCACCAAGAAGCATAAAATACCTAGGAATAAATCTAACCAAAGATGTACAAGATCTGTATGCTGAAAACTATAGAAAGCTTATGAAGTTAATTGAAGAAGATATAAAGAAATGGAAAAACATTCTGTGCTCATGGATTGGAAGAATAAATATTGTCAAAATGTCAATACTACCCAAAGCTATCTACACATTCAATGCAATCCCAATCAAAATTGCACCAGCATTCTTCTCGAAACTAGAACAAGCAATCCTAAAATTCATATGGAACCACAAAAGGTCCCGAATAGCCAAAGTAATTTTGAAGAAGAAGACCAAAGCAGGAGGCATCACAATCCCAGACTTTAGCCTCTACTACAAAGCTGTCATCATCAAGACAGCATGGTATTGGCACAAAAACAGACACACAGACCAATGGAATAGAATAGAAACCCCAGAACTAGACCCACAAACGTATGGCCAACTCATCTTTGGCAAAGCAGGAAAGAACATCCAATGGAAAAAAGACAGTCTCTTTAACAAATGGTGCTGGGAGAACTGGACAGCAACATGCAGAAGGTTGAAACTAGACCACTTTCTCACACCATTCACAAAAATAAACTCAAAATGGATAAAGGACCTGAATGTGAGACAGGAAACCATCCAAACCCTAGAGGAGAAAGCAGGAAAAGACCTCTCTGACCTCAGCCGTAGCAATCTCTTACTCGACACATCCCCAAAGGCAAGGGAATTAAAAGCAAAAATGAATTACTGGGACCTTATGAAGATAAAAAGCTTCTGCACAGCAAAGGAAACAACCAACAAAACTAAAAGGCAACCAACGGAATGGGAAAAGATATTTGCAAATGACATACCGGACAAAGGGCTAGTATCCAAAATCTATAAAGAGCTCACCAAACTCCACACCTGAAAAGCAAATAACCCAGTGAAGAAATGGGCAGAAAACATGAATAGACACTTCTCTAAAGAAGACATCCGGATGGCCAACAGGCACATGAAAAGATGAGCCTCAACGTCGCTCCTCATCAGGGAAATACACATCAAAACCACACTCAGATATCACCTCACGCCAGTCAGAGTGGCCAAAATGAACAAATCAGGAGACTATAGATGCTGGAGAGGATGTGGAGAAACGGGAACCCTCTTGTACTGTTGGTGGGAATGCAAATTGGTGCAGCCACTCTGGAAAACAGTGTGGAGGTTCCTCAGAAAATTAACAATAGACCTACCCTATGACCCAGCAATAGCACTGCTAGGAATTTACCCAAGGGATACAGGAGTACTGATGCATAGGGGCACTTGTACCCCAATGTTTATAGCAGCACTCTCAACAATAGCCAAATTATGGAAAGAGCCTAAATGTCCATCAACTGATGAATGGATAAAGAAATTGTGGTTTATATACACAACGGAGTACTACAGGGCAATGAGAAAGAACGAAATATGGCCCTTTGTAGCAATGTGGATGGAACTGGAGAGTGTGATGCTAAGTGAAATAAGCCATACAGAGAAAGACAGATACCATATGGTTTCACTCTTATGTGGATCCTGAGAAACTTAACAGAAACCCATGGGGGAGGGGAAGGAAAAAAAAAGAGGTTAGAGTGGGAGAGAGCCAAAGCATAATAGACTGTTAAAAACTGAGAACAAACTGAGGGTTGATGGGGGGTGGGAGGGAGGGGAGGGTGGGTGATGGGTATTGAGGAGGGCACTTTTTGGGATGAGCACTGGGTGTTGTATGAAAACCAATTTGACAATAAATTTCATATATTGAATAAAATAAAATAAAAATAAAATAAAATAAATAAAATAAAATAAAATAAAATAAAATAAAGAAACTTTTAAAAGCAGCAAGAAGAAAGAAAACACACACAAGGGAAACGCCATAAGACCATCAGATGGTTTTTCAGCTGAAACTTTGCAGGCCAGAAGGGAATGGCAGGATATATTCAAAGTCTTGAAAGAAGAAAAAAATAAAAAACCTGCAACCAAGAATACCATATCCAGCAAGGTTATCATTCAGAACAGAAGGAGAGATAAAGAGTTTCTCAGACAAACGAAAGTAAAAGGAATTCATCACCACTAAACCGGTCCTACAAGAAATATTAAAGGGAACTATCTAAGTAGAAAAGAAAGATCATAAGCAGGAAGTCAAAAAGTAGTAAAATTAAGTATATCTATAAAAATCAGTCAAGGGTTTCACAAAATAAAAGGATGTAAAGTATGACACCATATACCTAAAAGTGGGGGTGGGGGGAGGGCAGGGAGTAAGAATTTAGTGCTTTTGCAATGGATTCAAACTTAAGCAACCATCAACTTATGATATACTGTTATATGCATGAGATGTCATATATAAACCTAATGGTAATCACAAATCAAAAACCAGTAAAAGATATGCAAAAAATAAAGAGAAAGCAATCCAAGTATATCACTAAAGAAAGCTAGGAAACCAGGAGAGAAGAGAGGAAGAGAAGAAAGGAACACATGAGGACTACAAAAACAACTATAAAACAAGTAACGAAATGACAATAAGCACATACCATCAATAATTACTTTAAATTGAAATGGCCTAAATGCTCCAGTCAAAAACCTAGGGTGACAGAAGGGTTAACAAGGCAAGTCCCATCTATATGCTGCCTAAAAGAGATTTATTTCAGACCTAAAGACACATGCAGATTGAAAGTGAAGGGATGGAAAGCATTTATCATGCAAAGGGAAGTGAAAACAAAGCCAGGGTGTGAATACTTATATAAGACAAAATAGACTTTTTAAAAAGAATGTAACAAAAAAGGAGTGCCTGGGTGGCTCAGTTGGTTAAACACCTGACCACAGCTCAGGTCATGATCTCGCAGTTCGTGAGTTCAGGCCCGGTGTCAGTCTCTCTGCTGACAGCTCAGAGCCTGGAGCCTGCCTAGAATTCTGTGTGTGTCTTTCTCTCTCTGCCCCTCCCCTGCTCACACTGTCTTTCTCTGTCTCAAATATAAGCACTAAAAAAAAAAAAAAAAAAAAAAAAAGGACCGTAACAAAAGATAAAGAGGTAAAGAAGGACCCTATATAATCATAAAAATAACAATCAAACAAGCAAGAAGGTATAACAGTTGTAAATATTTATGCACCCAACATGGCAATACCCAAATACGTAAAGCATCTAGTAACAAACATAAAGGAAATAATGAATATAATAATAGTATGGGACTTTCCTACCTAACTTGATCAATAGTAGATCATTCAAACACAAAATCAACAAGGAAACAGTAGCTTTGAATGATACATTGGACCAGATAGATCTTAGAGATAGGTTCAGAACATTCCATCCAAAAACAGAAGAGTATACATTATTTTCAAGGGCACAGGAAACATTCTCCAGAATAGATCACATATGTGGCCACAAAACAAGTGTCTACAAATTCAAAAAGACTGAAAGCATACCATGCATCTTTTCTGATCACAACACTATTAAACTAGATAGAAATCAACCACAAGAAAAAATCTGTAAAGAACACAAATACATGGAGGTTAACCAACATGCTACTAAACAATAAATGATTCAACCAAGAAATCAGAGGAAATCAAAAAAACATGGAGACAAATGAAAATGAAAACAATGTGAGGTGCCTGGGTGGCTCAGTCAGCTAAGCATCCAACTTTGGTTCAGGTCATGATCTTGTGGTGGGTGAGTTTGAGCCCTGCATCAGGCTCTCTGCTGTCAGCACAGAACCTGCTTCAGATTATCTGTTCCCCTCTTCCTCTGCCCCTCCTGCACTCATTCCCCCCTCCTCTCAAAAATAAATAATCATTTTTTAAAAAAGGAAAGAAAGTGGGGATGCCTGGGTCACTTAGTCAGTTAAGCATTCGACTTCAGCTCAGGCCATGATCTCACAGTTCGTAAGTTCGAGCCCCGCATTGGACTCTGTGCTGACAACTCAAAGCCTGGAACCTGCTTCGGATTCCATGTCTTCCTCTTTCTCTGCCCCTCCCCCACTCATGCTCTGTCTCTCTCTCTCTCTCTCAAAAATAAATAAACATTAAAATGTTTTTTAAAAAGAAAGAAAAGAAAATGAAAACAATGAGATGCAGCAAAACTGTTCCAAGAGGGAAGTATAGCAATACAGGTTTACCTCAAGAAGCAAGAAAAATTTCAAATAAAAATATTAACCAAATGCCTAAAGAAGCTAGAAAAAGAAGAACAAAAAAAACCCCAAAACCAGCAGAAGAAAGGAAATAATAAAGTAGAACTAAACAGGGGCACCTGGGTGGCTCAGTCAGTTAAGCATCCAACTTCAGCTGAGGTCATGATCTCACAGCTCATGAATTTGAGCCCCACAATGGGCTCTCTGCTGTCAACATAGAGCCTGCTTTGGATCCTCTGTCTCCCTCTTTCTCTTTCTGCCCCCCTCTGTCTCTCTCAAAAATAAATAAACCTTTTTTTAAAAAGCAGAACTAAACAAAATAGAGACTAAAAAAACAATAGAACAGATCGATGAAACCAGGAGCTGTTTCTTGAAATGATCAGCAAAATTGATAAACCTTTAGCCAGTTTCATTAAAAATTAATTAATTAATTAATTAATAGTGAGAGAGAAGACTCAAATAAACAAAATCAGGAATGAAAGAGGAGAATTAACTACTGACACCCCAAAAATAGAAATACAAAAGATTATAAGAGAATACTATGAAAAATTATATGCCAACAAATTAGACAATCTATACAACAAATGGATAAATTCCAAGAAATATATAATCTATCCAAACTGAAGCAGGAAGAAATAGAGAATTTGAACAGACCAACTGTCAGCAATTAAATTGAATCAGTCATCAAAAAACTCCCAACAAACAGAAGTCCATGCCCAGATGGCTTCACAGGTGAATTCTACCAATCATTCAAAGAAGAGTTAATATCTATTTTTCTCAAACTATTCTAAAATACAAGAGGATGAAAACCCAAACTCATTCTATGAGGTCAGCATTATCCTAATACCAAAACCAGATAAAGACAAGACAAAAAAAAGAAAGAAAAAAGAAAAGAAAAGAAAAAGAAAAAAGAAAGAAGAAAAGAAAACTACAGGTCAATATCTGATGAACATAATGCAAAAGATGCAAAAATCCTCAACAAAATATTAGCAAACCAAACCTAACAACACATTTAAAAACTTATTTACCATGATGAAGTGGGATCTTTATTCCTGGTTTGCAAGGATGGTTCAGTATTCCCAGATCAACTAATGTGACACATCACATCAACAAGAGAAAACGTAAAAACCATATGATATTTTAATAGATGCAGGAAAAACATTTGACAAAGTACAACATCCACTCATGATAAAAACCTTCAACAAAGTAGGTTTAGAGAGAACAAACCTCAGTATAATAAACTCCATGTATGAAAAACCCACAGCTAACATCATACTCAATGGTAAAAACAGAGATCTTTTCCCCTAAGATCAAAAACAAGACACGGAAGTACACTCTCACCATTTTTATTCAACATAGTACTGGAAGTCCTAGCCATAGTAATCAGAAAAGAAAAAGAAGTAAAAGGCATCCCAGCTGGTAAGAAAGAAAGAAAATTTTCACTATTTGGAGGTGGCATGATCATATGTATAGAAAACCCTAGAGACTCCACCAAAAACTAGTAAAACTGATAAATGAATTCAGTAAGTCACAGGATACAAAATCAATATACAGAAATCCATTGCATTCTATAAACTTAATAAGGAAATAGTAGTAAAAGAAACTAAGAAAACAATCCCATCTCCAATTGCACCAAAAATAATACAATACCTAAGAGTAAACAAAACCAAGGAGGTGAAAGAACTGTACTCTAAGAAATATAAAATGAAAGAAATTAAAATGACACAACCAAATGGAAAAACATGCCATGCCCACAAATTAAAAGAACTAATATTGTTAAAATGTCTGTACAACCCACAGGAATCTACATATTTAATGCAATCTCTTGCATCAAAATACCAACAGCACTTTTCACAGAAATAGAACAAGTAATTCTAAAATCTCTATGGAACCACAAAAGACCCCCAAATAGTCAAAGCAATCTTGAAAAAAGAACAAAACTGGAGACATCACAATCTCAGATTTTGAGGTATACTACAAAGCCATATATTCAAAGCAGTGTAAATTGATGACTATAGTTGATAACACTGTATTAAATAATTGAAATTTTCTAAGAAAATAGAACCAAAATTTTATCACAAAAAATAATTAATGTGATATTTTTGTGTATGTATGGTGATGGATGTGTTAATTAACTAGATGGGAGGAATCCCTTCACAGTGTATACATATATCAAATTATCATGCTATACACTTCAAATATCTTACAAATAATCTTTATTTGTTAATGATACCTCAATAAAGCTGGAAAAAAAATTCCATAGTTATTAACTAGAAAACACAACAAATTGAAGATGTCAATTCTCCCCAAGTTGATCCACAGGTTTAATGCAATTTCTTTCAAAATCCTAGCAAGATTTTGAGGATAAAGACAAGTTTATTATAAAATTTACTTGGAACAACACAGGCTCTAAAATAGTTAAAACAGTCTTGACAAAGAAGAATATCTTGGGAGGAACTATTCTACCCAATATTAAGACCCATGATATAGCTACAGTAATCAAAACGATATGGTATTAGCTGAGAGATAGACACATGAATCAAGGAAACAGAATAAAGAACTCAGAAATAGAATAAAACCAAAAAAAAAAAAAAAAAGGAAGGAAGGAAGGAAGGAAGGAAGGAAGGAAGGAAGGAAGGAAGGAA
>NW_024412415.1:18558158-18586365 GCF_014898765.1 Herpailurus yagouaroundi | reverse complement strand
GAAGGAAGGAAGGAAGGAAGGAAGGAAGGAAGGAAGGAAGGAAGGAAATTTAAAAGAGGTGACTGGCTAGCTCAGTTGGTAGAGCATATGACTTTTGATCTTCTAGTTATGAGTTCAGGCCCCACGTTGAGTGTGGAGCCTACTTAAAAAAAGGAAAAACAAAAGAAAGAAATAGACCCAAACAGATATGCCCAGCTGATATCTTTTTCTGTTTCTATCTTTGGCATTTTAACTACCTACAAAATACCTATCATGCATTCCTTTTTTAACTTTTATACTGAAATACAATTCAAACATCATAAAATTTATCTTCACAAAGTGTACAAGTCAGTTATTTCTACTATGTTTAAAAGTTATGTAACCATCACCACCATCTAATTCCAGAATATTTGCATCTCCCCAAAAAAGAAACTCCATACCTATTACCAGTCCCTCCTCATTTCTTCCTATCTACAGCCTGGCAACCACTAATCTGTATTCTGTCTATACAGATTTGTGTATTCTGAACTTGTTTACATAAATGGAATCATACAATATGCGGCCTTTTTTATCTGGCTTCTTTCACTTAGCCCATGTTTTCAAGATTCATCCATGTTGTAACATGTATCTGTGCTTCATTCCTTTTTATTGCTGAATGATAAACCCTTGTAAGGATATTTTATTTATCTACTAATAAGCTGACATACATTTGAATTGTTTCTACTTTTTTGCTATTACCAATAATACAAACATACATGAACAAATTTTTTGTGGACCTCTTTTGGATATATACCTAGAACTGGAATTTCTGGGTCATATGGTAACTCTGTTAGACTTTTTCAGGGATTGCCAAACTACTTTCCAAAGCAGCTGCACCATTTTGCATTCCCACCAGCAATATATGAGGGTTCTGATTTCTCCACATGCTTTTCAATACTAGTTATTGTCCATCTTTCTTATTATAGCCATCGTAGTGAGTGAAGTAATATCTCTTTGTGGTTTGAATTTACCTTTCTCTAATGACTAATAATGTTGAGCATTTTTTCATGTGCTTTCTGGCCATTTGTCTATCTTCTTTGGAGAAATGTCTATTCAAGCTCTTTGCACATTTATTTCAGAAGCAGAATAACCCACACTTGAAGACCAATTAATATCAGAAGAAAAGGAAAGGAAGGGGTTTGAGATGTATCTGAACCTTCTTTTAGGTGTAGTAATATGAAATTGCCATTTTTGTAAGTCAAAAATTATTGAACTTCACCAATTTAAAGTGTTCCAAATGAGGGGCACCTGGGTACCTCAGTCAGGTAAGTGTCCAACTCTTGATTTCAGCTCAGATCATGATCCCAGGGTTGTGGAATTGAGCCTCATGTCAGGCTCTGAGCTGATTGTGGAGCCTGCTTAAGATTCTCTCTCTCTCTCTCTCTCTCTCTCTCTCTCTCTGCCCTTCTCCCCCCACTCTCTCTCTAAAATAAAATACATACATACATACATACATACATACATACATAATATGTTACAAATGAGAGACTCAGCAAATAGTTACTTTACAAAAACAAGATATGGCAAACAGATAGAAGAGCTATTTTTGAGTGAAGATATGATTTTTATTAAACAAAAGAAGAGAAGGATTAATTTCCAACTTTCAAAAGGCAGCCTTATAGAGATACTTTGTCAAATGTGAGAGGGTGTGTTCTGTAGCTCCTTTCCTTTAAATCAAAGGTGGCCTCAGAAAAGGGCAAAGGGTAAACTGCAAACTCAAGAATACAGTCTTTCAGAACGAAGAGACCTGTTTCATGTGTTTCCAGTGATCACCATTGTTCCCCTTCCTCCTGGACACAATGCTAAACTCCATTCCTTATCATCCCTTGAAGTTTGGTGTGGCTGCCACCAGAATGCAGGTGGAATTGATAGGCATTACTAGACATGGCCCATAAGACCTCCATGGTCGGCCTTCATTCTCTTCCCTATCTCCCAAGCCAATGCAGAGGCTCCATCAGAGGGCACCAAGCCAGAAGTGGCCCATATCTCTAAGTGACCACAGTGAAGTCTCCCCATCAAACAGGAACATCCATATTAGACTTTCCTGAACAAGATATAAACATTTATTGGGATAAACCATTTAAATTTTTAAGTCTAAGTTTGTTATAGCAGATAGTCTACCCTGACTAATATAAGCTCTTTAATAAATAGCCAAGAACTTTAGGCAACCATTTCTTTGCCATTATGCATCAGTATTGCTTCCTTCAAAGTCATAAGGGAAGAGTAAATCCATGGTTATGTTCCAGCAACAATTTCTCCTCATGAGTATCCTCCATCTGTTCTCAAAGTACAGGCCACTCTTCTTGTAACAGTCTGATTAAGTTGACACAGTATAGCACTTCAATAAAATCCCTAAAAACAATAAGCAAATCATTTTAAATGTAGGGTCATTAGGAAAACAAACTAGACACAGAACACTCTATGATGATTTCATAATTCACTATATAAGTTCCACAAGTTTCATAGCATTAAACAGACCCATGATGGCTTTACTGTATTTATCATCTCTCATAGGAAGAAATGAGAATATATAAAAGGCTCTTCAAATGTAAAATGTAAAATAGGGACTCTGTTTTCTCTTTGCTCCATGCTCTCCTAAAAAATTCTGCTTTCACCCAGACTCTCCATCTCAGGAAATGGTGCTACCATTTGCTGCTTGAGCCAAACACCTAATAGTTATGTTTTAAACTCTTTTCCCTCACTTCTCCACTTTCATTTCATCTGCAATTGCTATCTGCTCCACTTCTAAGTGATATTCCAAATGTTGTGGTAAGAATACTGATCATGGATTTAACCTTTTAACACTTTTTTTTGAAAGAAAGAGAAAGCACAAGCAGGGGAGAGGGGCAGAGGGAGGGAGAGAGAGAAAGAGAGAGAGAGAGAGTGTCTTAAGTAGGCTTCATGCTCTGCCCAACACAGGGCTCAACTCAGGGCCTGATCCCACAACCCTGAGATCATGACCTTATCCAAATTCAAGAACCAGACACTCAGTAAACTAAGCCACCCAGGTGGCCCCCTTTGTTCTGTTAATGGGGTATATCACATTAATTGATTTTCATATATTGGACCATCCTTGCATTCCTGGGATAAATCTCATGTGGCCATAGTACATGATCCTTTTAATATGCTGTTAAATTCAAGTTACTAGTATTTTGTTGAAGATGTTTGCATCTGTGTTTAAAAGATGTCTGGTCACAAACTAAAATGTGTAGAGCAGGGAGTCCTCCCACATTCCCAACAAGCAATTATCTGATACTAGCTGGGTATCCTACAATTTGACTCAATTCTAATAATATCTACATAGCATCAGATCCTGAATGTCAAGAGTTAGTCCTACAACTCTAGTTGTAGGACTAGTGCCCCTAGTGCCCTAGTGCCCCTTCTCACTTCAGATGCCAGTTCATAAGTCCAGGTTGTTACCTGTGCTTCTGAACAACTGATTGTAAATCAGCAGTTCCCACAACCCCCTCCTTTGATAAAATTAATTTTCTAGAGTGGCTCATAGAACTCAGAGAGACCTATTACTTTCTATATCAGCAGTTTATTATAAAATGATATAACTCAGGAACAGAGAGATGGAAGAGATGCATAGGGCAAGGTATAGAGAAAAAACTTGGAGGTTCCAGGCCACTCTCCTTGAACCTCCAGCCCAGGACCTCTCTGAATCCTCTTTGGAAGGGGTTTGTGGAGGCTTATTACTAGGCATAATTGATTAGATCATTGGTCATTGGTGATTGATTCAACCTCCAGTCCCTCTACCCTCACTGGTCGATAGGGGGTGGGACTAACAGTTCCAACCCTCTAGTCATCTGTTTAATTCTTCTGGCAGCCAGTGCCCATCCTTAGACGGGGTCCACAAATCGCCTCATTAGCATAACAAAAGACACGTTTACCATTCTCATTGCTTAGGAAATTCTAAGGATTTCTGGAGCTCTGTGTTGGAAATGGGGACAATGACCAAATATGTCTTTCCTATTATAAATCCCAATATCACAAAGTTCATTACAGATATTGGCCTGTAGTTTTCTTCCCTTTTGGTTTTTTGTCTGGTTTTGATATCAGGGTAATGTTGGTCTCATAAAATAAGTTTGGAAGTGTTCCCTCCTCTTCAATATTTTTGGAAGAGTTTGAGAAAAAACTGACATTCGAAAGTTCCATTTTTTTCCCTTTCCATAGTCACCACTTTAGTCCTACCCAACATCTCTCACCCAAAACTGCAACGGCCTCCTCAATTTCACTACTTCTACTCTTCAGCCTCTATTATTCATTGCCCATACAGCAGCCACAGGAATCATTTAAATATTTTTTTTAACATTTATTTATTTTCGAGAGACAGAGCGTGAGTGGAGGAGGGAGGGAGACAAAGAATCCAAAGCAGGCTCCAGGCTCAGAGCTGTCAGCACAAAGCCCAACACAGGGCTCAAACCCACAAACGAACGGGTAGATTATGACCCAAACCAAAGTCAGACGCTGAAGGACTGCGCCACCCAGGCTCCCCAACCACGGGAATCTTTTGAAACACAAATAAGGTCTGGTCACTGTGTTAAAAATTCTTCAATTGTTTCCCATTGCATTTGGAATACAGTGTAGAAGTCTTTAACATTTTCCCCCAAAGGCCCTTTGTGGTCTAGTCTTGCCCAAGTCTCCAATCTTGTCTTGTGTCACTGTAGTACTCAACTTCTATTCTTTAACTATCAAATTAGTCCATCTTAGCAACATGTAGTCCAACTTTGTTGGATTCAGCAGAGGGAAGGTGCCATACTGTCTATATCACAAACCAAAATAAATGATTATCCTGATATTGTCTCTGCCCTTTTTCTTTCACATTTAACATTTACATTGCCTTATTTGTGCCTCTTAAATAAAATCATAAAAAATAAATAAAAATAATAAATAATAAAATAATTTTTTTTAATTAATGTTTATTTTTGAGTGAAAGAGAGAGTGTGTGAGAGCAGAGTAGGGGCAGAGAGAAAAGGAGACAGAAGATCCAAGGCGGGCTCTGCGCTGACAGCAGAGAGCCAATGTGGGACTCAAACCCACAAACCATGATATCATGACCTAAGCCAAAGTCAGATGCTTAACTGACTGAGCCACCCAGGCACCCCAATAATAATTTGTTTTTAATTTTTGAAACAAGGAGACTTGTCAACTTCTTTGACAGTTGCAAAACTGAAACATACAAAGAAGTAGTTATGTATGAAATAGCCATATATACCTCAACTTAGATGTAAAGTAAATGTTAATGAACCTCAGACTATAATTCATCCTGCAGAGCAATATTAAAGCAGCATCAAATATACACCCATAATGCAAAGTCTTAAGAACTACCATGTTACATCTCTTACATTCATATTTAAAGAACCATGTTTTTTTTTTAATTTAATGTTTATTTATTATCAAGAGACAGAGAGAGACAGAGTATGAGCATGGGAGGGGCAGAGAGAGGGAGAGACGCAGAATCCCAAGCAGGCTCCAGGCACTGAGCTGTCAGCACAGAGCTGGATGCGGGGCTCGAACTCACAAACTGGGAGATCATGGCCAGGGCCGAACATTTAACCAACTGAGCCACCCAGGCGCCCCTAAAGAACCATGTTTTAAACATCCACATCATTCTGTCTCTGAAAATTGTGATATGATTCCAACTCAGACTATCTCTATAGAGCAAAATGGCATTTGTATTGCCACTATGGCAAAAAAAAAAAAAAAAAAGTCTCGAAATATATATTAATAAGGGACTGTCACTAATTTTCTAATGTCAAAAATCTAGTTAGGGATCTTCAACATTTCAAAACAAGACTAAAAACTCAGAAAAACATGAAATATCTTCATCAATATGGTTCAATATTTAATTTTATTTGCTAAAATTTATTTTTTAAAGAGAATTTTTCATTGTATCTGTTCATTTATTAGTAATCACAGGATTTCATAAGAAAGAGGAGAACTAAATTACCTAGGGGTGCTGAGAATACTGCTTACGTATGCCTACTTGAGATCAAGAAAAAGAGTACTAAATAATGCTTTCCCATTGCTTTTGGAGATAAATTCTTTACACACACTAATTCATACACAGATTTTTTTATGAAATGGAGCTACTCTGTTTCACTAGGGATCAAAACCCTAAGCTCCACCTGCAGTAGCTCTCCTTTACTTCAGTTTTCCTAAGAAGAACCTAGAGTTTATAAGATTCCTGCTTTAAATCCTCAGAAGTTACTAGAATTTTACTTTTAGTCCTATTGAAAATGATGGATTTTATAACACAATTTGAAGAAGCACTGTGGTTTGGGACATCTGGGCAGCTCAGTAGGTTCAGCGACCGACTCTTGATTATGCCTCAGGTCATGATCCCAGGGTCATGGGAACGAGACCGGCAACAGGCCCCCCCCCCCAACACTGAGCGTTGAACCTGCTTAAGATTCTCTCTCCCCATCGCTTCTCGGCCTTTTGGCTAAGATCAAGTGAAGATTCTCTCTCCCTCTCCCTCTGCCCTCCCCCACTTGCTCAGGCTCTCTCTCTCTCCCTCTCTCTCTCAAAATAAAATAAAATTTAAATTTAAATTAAAAAAAAAAGAACCACAGCTTGATTTTCTGCCTTGAAGTGTTATTTCTACTTCTATTCCTATTTCAAATTGCCTATTGTTCTTTCTCTCCTTATGTTTCACTCTGATTTTAGTCTATTTCTAGACACTACACTTGCAGTGACCGTGAGTTTTGAACTTTTTAAACACAAAGGGTAAGGAACATATATTTCAAGGAATAGATTCAGTATTCTCATGTACCAGTATCTTTTTTTTAGGAGCATTAGGTCAAGGAAGCCACAAGACACTGGCCATTGTAATGTGTAACCACACACCATGCTCAGTAACACCAACAAAAGTCAGTAGTTTGAAGCCAATGCTCCTGTGCTGAAGTAGGAACAGTAACAGAAAAAGGTATGTGGACACAGACTTTTACAGATTTAGGGATGTTGCTATTTGTGTCAATAAATCTGAATGGAAGAGGGTACACCACAACAGAAAAAAATAATAATAATGCTATAAGCTTCAAAGGAGACAGGAAGGGAAAATCAAACTCAAGCAAAAGAGAAACCCTTAATTGCATGCCTTGTGGACAAGGTCATTTAGGACAGCCTCTCACTAACCAATGCTTCATTCTTTTCAGTAGATGGATAAGTCTCCATCACTTTAAGCGCCACCTGGATGCAGACCTGCCTCAGGGACCAGCCCATTTCAGCCTAGAGAAGCAGACATTTTGGGTAGCATGGGTCTAGAAAAGTATTGCTCAACCCAATTAGACCCAATAACCTCTTTATTAACAATGCTACCCTAAAGTAAAACTAATTAATATAACTTACTCATGTACGTATTTCATAAGGCTTCAATAGTGATGTAAAGAAGATATAAAAATAAAGCATTTATCATTTCAGAATATATATTTCAAAATGTAAATGTTCAGAGATGAACTCCTTAAAGACCTAATGAAGTAATTGGAAGCTTACAACTATCAATAATAAATAAGTCTGAGTTAAGAAATACAAGAAATCCAAAGCCATTTCATATGAGAAACAGAGACAAATAAAAGAGAACATATGAATAGGAAGACATAGAATAAATACTAGAGTTAGGATAAGTAACAGGAAATCAAAATGTATCTGCATAGCAATAGGACAAAAAGGGAAAAAGCAATATTGCCATGACAAGTTACAGACTATCAAAGTGATGAAAATAAGGAAATATATTTTTTGATTGATTAATAATGCCAATGCATTCATGCCAGGATTGTCAGATTTTACTTTCAAAGTCTGTGGAGGTTGTACCACTTAGAAATATATTTAGTTGCTAGTAACACATCTGAAATAACCTTGGCTTAAATATAATAAGGGCCTATTTCTCTCTCGTGAAAAAAATCCAGAGGTAGTACACAATTAAGAGCTGGAATGATGACTCCGTGATCATCAGGAACCAGGCTCCTTCTATCTTTCTGCCAAACCGTTTTTTTTGTTTGTTTGTTTTTTAACGTTCATTTATTTTTGGGACAGAGAGAGACAGAGCATGAACGGGGGAGGGGCAGAGAGAGGGAGACACAGAATCAGAAACAGGCTCCAGGCTCTGAGCCATCAGCCCAGAGCCCGACGCGGGGCTCGAACTCACGGACCGCGAGATCGTGACCTGGCTGAAGTCGGACGCTTAACCGACTGCGCCACCCAGGCGCCCCTCCGCCAAACCGTTTTTAACATATAGCTTTTACCCTCAAAAATGCCTCATAGGTGCAAGATGATCACTGCATCTCTAACCATCGAGTCTATGTTCCGGATATCAGGAAAAAGGAAGAAGCAAGACCAAAGGTCACACATCCCAATTGATTCAGCGTCCTGTAAAGTACTTTTCTGAAAGTCTCACCAGAAGACCCCCATTCACCTCTCATGGACCACTACCCTTTTCTGCAAGAGAGATCAGGAGATACAGCTGCATATCTGAGCACATTGCTACACCCAACATTTTAGGAATTTCATTACTAAGGAAGCAGAGGAGAGACTTGGGAGGAAGAAGAAAGAGATGTCTAAAGTTGAATGTTAGGAATTTAAGATGTGGAAAGAGCAATGCAGGTCTTAAGATACTTCCAAGAAGACAGATAATGAAGATCCACGTTATTCTTCAAGGGTTTTGAATTGCTTTGTGTTTTGTTTGAAAGTGACCAGCTCACACTGCCCCTGAAGACAAGCTTCCGGTCCAGGAACAATAGTCATCCACCCAAAACATGCAAATCAAGTTCAATAGAGAACAAGATTCAAAGGCAAACCCAAAGTATGGGTTACTTACAATATTTCTTACAAAATTAACCAAAAGTAATAGTAAATAGAAAAATAATCACATTTACTCTCCTTACATAAATTTGATACTTTGAGCACCTGGGTCGCTCAGTGCTTAAGCGTCCAACTCTTGATTTCACCTCAGGTCATGATCTCACGGTTCATGGGACCAAGCCCCAAGTCAGGCTCTACACTGACAGGGTAGAAGTTGCCTTGGGATTCCCTCTTTTTCTCTCTATGCCCCTCCACCACACTCTCACATTCTCTCTCTCTAAATAAATAAATAAACATGTAAAAAAATTGATACTGATTTCTCTGTGATTTAATTAAAAGAAATGGAGAATTGGGAAATCATTTAATAAATTCAAGCTTTATTTATACCAAGAGTATGAATACTAGTTTTGCTTTGGTTTGCTGTTTTGTCATTTTTATATTGGCCTTCCTGGCCCCAATCTCCTCATTCTGCCACCAGTTATTTTCCTAAGAAATAAATCTGATCATCTCATTTGACTGCTTAAGAATTTCTCTTGATTCCCTGTTGAGTAAGTGATAAAATCCATGCCCAACTTGGCAACAAGGTCTCTCACAGGACCCAAGCTTTCTTCTTCAGCTGTACACCCTCATGCCTGCCAGACTGAACACTCAGACTGCACTGCCTTAGCATGTACTATTTATTCTATTTGCCTCTGTGTCCTCCCCTACATCCTCATCTTCACCTGCCCAATTCCATCTCTCCTCCTGAGCTTGAGGGTTTGCTTCCTTGAGTGAAGCCTTTAGTGACAAACTCCCTGCCCAAGGTAGCTACCCATCCTCTACTCTTACAGCTTTCTTCAGATCTCTGAAATAGCATCTAAATATCTGTCACTTCCCTCAGATTAGGAACAAGAACGACTTTGTGTTTCCTCTGAACTCCCATGCCCGGCAAGTTGCCTGGCACTCACTGGGCAGTGGATGGCTAAGCAAATATTATGTATTCTACACCACCAATCACTTTCCACTGTTCCACAGAGCTTCAGGGACAACTCACCATAGCTTACCGCCAACAGGTCCATTGCCCTCACTCAGGAGGCCCAAGAAGTGGATAATGAGAGTTCTCTAAGCCCACACCAAGCATTCTCCTAGAAGTAATGGTGTCCTCGGGAACTAACACTCTGGGACACACCTCTGGGAGTCAAAAACATTTCCCATGGGTATCTCAAAATAAAATGTTGGGGGATGGGAAGGGACATGCAAAAATGTTTCCCTTTCTATTTTATAAATCTTCACACAGTAGAAAGAAAAAATGATAGAAGAGACTGAGAGCAACAGAGTGGAAAAGCAGCACAAGGAAGAGAGAGTGAGTTATCCAATGCCAGCCTCTGCTGTGTTTGTCTATACCTCCTACTACTCTGCTACTTAGGAAGTCATATCAGCCAATCCCTTGTCCCTTTCCCATTGATCTTTCTGAGTCTTTCCACTGCTAATCAAAAATAAAAAGGGAAATTTGATTTGTACAAAAAATCTAAATGATTTTACTAGTATATTTACTATATCTAGATAAATATCTTGTCGATATTCATGTCTATATTACATTAAGTAGCATCTATTTTCTGCTGGCAAATAATAATTCAGGGTTTCTGTTGTCTCTGCAACCAGCAGCATCTAATAAGTCAATTCCATTTTTTCCCTCAAATTCTTTGAGAAATATTATCAGAATAAGACAGCTTATCTTTCCAACGTTTTAAGTTTAAGTTCTCTGAAGTTTCTCTTCCTTTCTTTAGCTGTTTACCACCATGTTCAGCATCTGCAGATTCATATCCCAGAGTTAGATCAGCCCAGAGAGTTTCTAACTTCGTGAACTCTCTGTTCTTGGCTGATTCCTGCCCCCTGGGAAATATCAGGCTGCTTTTAGAATCTTTCTAAACCACATATGGACTGTTGTGTAAGGACATTTCAGTGATCAGTTTATGACTCAGAGCTTTTGAAAGTCAAAATCCTAGTATCTGGTTTATACAGCCTGCTGGATAGGGCTTCTTCTACACCTCACTTTCTCTCCACATTGTAGAAACTAGATCCAAGAATTGATGAGACAAACATTTGCAGATATCATGTTAGATTATAACAGGATATTTTAGATGAGACAAGAATAAATAAAAGGGACAGAAAGGTTAATGAATATTTGGAAGTCATTTATTAATTAGCCCAATATTAATTATCTACTATATGACAAGCAATTTCACATACGTTCTCCCATTTAATCTTAAAAGTAACCCTGTGGCATAGACATTAATTATATTCACATTAAAAGAGAAAACTGAGGCTCAGAGGGGTTAAATCCCCTGCCCAAGGGTCCCGCTACCAGTGAGTGCCACAGGATTTGAACTTATATCATTTGACTTGACTTTGAATTCTTTTCACTGCACCACTCTGTAGAAAAGACTAGTACATTCCACAGTTTGAAAATTGTCATCCATTATCTACAATCCACTTTTTAATGTAAGCCTTACCAAAATAAGTTTCTATTATAATACAACCTCAAAAGATTACCTTGTCTAGAAACATGAAATTGAGTGGTTGTTCCTATTCTTAGGATTGTCTCACTTAAGCAAGAACTGAGAAAGGTGGAATCTGTAGAGACTTGATACTGTTCCCAGGATCCTTTACAAACAGGAATAAACCTCTGTCTAATGCAGACTACTCAATGCCCCCCTCCTCTTGGACTAAATGGGGCCCTTTTACCGAGGAAGCTGCTAATATGGCATCAGGCTATTAATGGGAAAAGCATTTACTTTAGATTAAGAACAGTGTAAAGTAGAGCGGGGCCCACTATGACTGGCTATTAGGGATGTTAATTAAATATTTATAATGTCTAAATTAGCATAGTGAAAGCTCAATTCATCAATTTGTTCTGGTCTGTTTGTAAGGGGAAAAAAATAACTCCAAATGCCCCTGAAGAAAGATGCTATGTGAGTCAATAAGAAGATGACTGAACAATTTATTATGATTGTGGTAAACTTTTTATTTTGATTTTATTTAAAGGTACTTGTTGCAGCACCTTACCTTAAAGACCATTTACCACAGTCAATATACTGGAGGGCCATGCATTATTCATTGATATCCAATGAAAAATTTGCTAAGGTGCTTCAATGCTGCATGTCTCATTGATTAATTGATTTCTTGATAGTTACTTCCAAAAAGGAGGGACTAAGGTTTAAAGTTGAGAACTGGGGCTGGAAGCCAGAAGCCCTGGGTCCTTCCTCCATTACTAACAAACCTACCAAAGGACCTACTTTTCCAAGCCTTGAAATGGTATCTTGCTAATAGAGTTGTTTCAGGCTTCATGGTTAATAATTGAGAGGAATAGTTGGATCTTCCATTGATAACAGTTAAGTATGTGGCTGCTTTTCTTTCTGGCTAGTGTCAGGAAGCCAATAATATTAACACCTAAATGCCCAAAGCCTGTGAATGCTTAATGAATGTATTTTCTGAATCCCATTAGTTTAAAATTTTTTTTCTGCCTCATTTTATTATGGGAAAGTCCCAAAAGGGAAAGGTCAACTGTCCAACATACTTTCAAGTGTAGATGAGGCTGATTGCAATGGAGACTTTTCATCACCAGCACCTTAAATGGGGTTGTCTGTAGCTGGCTGAAACTCATCACCATTCACACGTTTTGATACACATAATTATGGGAGGGAAGTTTGGAGTTTTTACAAACCCATTCTTCCCACACTGGACCAGTGGTTTGTTTCATGATCATACTTAATACACTTCTTACCCAAAACTAAAAGGTAAAAAATAAAACTTTATGAACACGTTTTGGTTTGGCTATAAGGAACTGTCTTCCTTGTATCTTGTAGGTTCCTCTCCTATGGAGAAGCGACCAGAAATATTGGTCCCTCTATATATGGGGGTATCTGATCTCCTTCTTTCTTTCCTCCTTCAGACAAGCTGGCCTTCCTACCGAAAGGGCTGGAGTGAAAGGGTTAAAGGTTTTCTGGTCAAAATGACCCAACAGAAGGAGCCCGGCCCAGAGCTGAAATCTAAGTGCTAATGACCGCTGCCCTTCACCCCACTGCTGTCCACCGGCCGGACCTGCGGCTGGGCGGGGGCCAGGGCTGGGAGAGGGCACAATGTTCTGCATTTAACATTTGAACTTCTCCTATGCGAGGCAGCAGGCCGTTTTGTCCTGAGGTCGCTGACCCTGGCTCCCCCATCAGCTGCCCTGAAACCTTAATTGAATGACAGATGGTCATCTTCGAGGTCTCCAGAAGCTGCGCGCTGCCAGCCGCGTGGGGGCTACGGCCCCAGGCCCCAGCGGTCCTGCCCCGACTCTGCCAGCAAGGGGAGGGCGGCCCAAGCATCAGGCGCAGGAGAACAGCGGGGTCAGTGGGCCATGGCTGCGCTCCCGGTGGAAGCCAAGGCCTCAGTGGCCGCGCGGGAGAAACCGCCGGATCCTAGTGCCCCTGCCAGCCTCCCGGGTGGAGCGCCCACGCCAGGCCTACGGCAGGGCGTTCTCCCTGGCAGCTGGAAGCCTGGCCCAGCCTCAGGCCTTTGGAAGCGGCCGAAGCGGGACAAAACCGCGTCTTCTATGCCGAAAGGCCTAAGTTCCAACATCCTCGGGACCCGCAGCCTCGTGGTCGGGAGCCTGTGTGGCCTAAGGCCAGCAAGCCATTGTCCAATCTCAGGACGCCCACCTCCAGGCCTGGCCCTCCCTCCAGGGCCCGCAAGGAGGCCGGATTCCGGGCGGACCGCTCTACCGCACGCGGCCTGCCCTAAGCCGCAAGGAGTGCCTTCGCGCGAGCGCGGTTCCCGGTCGAAAGCCACTCGAGCCTCGCTGTTCCCGAGGGTCCCTGCGCCTCCCGGGCTAATACCTGAGAGCTGGAATCTCAAAACCATCCCACTGCGGGGAGCTTTCGGGGTAATAAGGTAAAAGATAGGAGCCCAGAAAGACGCCCGGCGGCACCACGCCTAGCCACGCTGCCTCAGCCCTCTGCCCGCGCTCTAGTGTCCTTTTGTTATTATTATTTTTTTAAATAAAAGCTGCGAGTCCTACAATTACTAGGATTACAGTGAGCGGGTATTGATCTGTAGCCGGCATTGTAGGATCAAGCAGGCGGGCGGAGGCAGACATCTCAGCCCCCACCCCTCGTCGCCATCTAGTCCAGCAAAGCGCTAAAAAAACGTTTCTAAATGTTTGATTTCAGACGCACCGTCAACACCTGCTGCAAAAGAATGACCCTCCCCCCACCCTCTCCTACCCACCAGAGCGACCACACCTCCTTCCCTCCACCCGTGGGCCTCCCAGGCCCGAGCCAGCTACGCCACCACCTTCAGCCTTCCCCCCCACCCCGCCGCCGCTTTTTTTTTTAATTATTGAGGGAAAATATACACATAAGCAAAAAAAAAAAAAAAAAAAAAAAAAGAAAGAAAGAAAGAGAAAAAAAGAAAGAAGAAAAAAAAAAACCTCTCTGGCAGGCGCGAGAGGGGGTGGTGAGAAGGCCAGGGAAGGCGGTAATGCAACCCTAATGCACAGATAGCTGACATCAACTTCCGTCAGGCAGCTCCTGAAGATCGAACCTTTCGATTGTAACTGGGACAATTTGCATAGTGATTCCCTTTCAGAGCTTTCCCGGGTCCATAACAAGCCCAGGCAGCTATTCAAATGCAAGTTGCAACCCCAAATGCGAGGGTGGCCTGACCAAAAGGAGCCACCCGGCTCCTGGGAGAAGCGAGACCCGTGCTCCGGCTCTCATCCTTCTCTGTTCTTCCTTTTCTCTTTCTCTTCTCCGGTTCCTGATTTAGCTGGGAGCTGTTTATTTATGGCTGCAAATGTGTGTGTGCGAGGGAGAGGGAGAATTGATCTTTGCCTGGATTTAAAGATGGAGCCGAAGGCGCTGGAGGGAATTTGGGTTTGTGCGTCTGGCTCAAACCCTGCGCGCCAAAGGGGGCCGTTTGGCACGGAGCCCGAGGTCTTTCTTTCTCGCACCCCTCACCTCGCGACCCTGCAGGAATCCGCGGGCCCAGGAGCGGCCTGACTGACCCACCTGCCCCGGGCTGAGCTGTCGAGAAAGGCTTCATGGAGGGGGCCAACCCGTCCCGGTCTTTAAAATGAGCACAATAAAAGGTATCACCTGCGACATGTGCGGATTATTTTTTCTTAGGGTTCATTGACGCGGGAGCGGGGTGGGGCGGCTTATAGGTTCTGAGGGGGGGGGGGGGAATTAGGGTGCCTGAAATTAGACTCCCCAGTTTCCCGGTTTCTTTCACATTTGAAATTATGCAGATTGACTCTCGTTTCCCTCCCTCCTTAGGGGGGCAAATCCTCCAACGCGAACCAGATCGCTTGTCACAGAAGCAACTTGCCATGAAATCCGCTAATGCGCCGCGACTCGCCCACCGGGGTAAGCCAGTCTCACAAGCGCGTGCGGGGGGAGGGGGTGGGTAAGCCGGGGCAGGGGCTCCAGGGGCCCTGCCATTCAGGTCCACTGATGAGCTTGTGGCCACGCAAACAGGGTGGGGAGCCGAGGGCGGAGGGCAGAAGCCGCGTCACGGCCTGGGTGCCAAGCGGGGGCGCCCCCCTCCCGCCTGCCCTCCCAGCCACGACCGCTAACGGGTCCTCCTGGCGAGTTTAAAGTAGCAAATGAGGGCAGGGAGGAGGACTCCCAAGCAGGGAGTAAATATCCCGGCGTGCCCAGCTGGGTGGCCGGTACGCGAGCGCGTATGCGGTTTGTGCGCGGTTCTCCTGCGAAGCAGCGTGAGGATGCAGAACAGCACCTGCATTTGTGCGCGTTGTGGAACTGGAGCCCTCGGAATTCACATACGGGGGTAGTGGGGAATTACCCCGATTGGAACTTGTCTCCACATCCCTAGAGAGCTTCCCGCTTTCTGAATCTCCCAGGTTGCTCGGTTGGCCCTCCAAATTCAGCCCAAACCTGCTAAAGATGATCACAGGCCACTATTCTTGCAGCACTGACCATTATCTCAATGGCAGAACCAGCTTCTCTGGTGAGAGAGCAAAAAGCGGCGGCTAAATTTATTTTCTTTCTTTTCTTTTCTTTCTTTTCTTTTTTTGAAGTTGTGAGAAATTGTAGGCTTCTTAAACTCATAGAAGCAGCCGAACACATATTTGCCCATGTTCTTTGCTTATATTGGTTCCGGTGCTGGAAGCTGTCAATCCATGAGCTTTTTCGTTGTACTCGTTCTATGCAGAGCACTCGGGATATTTTTCTCATCTTTTAAACCTTTGTATCTTAAAAAATATATAGAATGCTCTCCTGATTGTTTCATAATAGGTTTCTTAAAGACTAGATATGTAGAGGGAGTGTTTGGGATTGAATGGTAAAAAAAAAGCAGACTGGAAGGTACAAATAAACCCAGTGCAAATTGAAAACAAATTGAACGAACGAAATGATTATGAAAGAAGATGAGGGAATTAACTAGGCTGGGAAGAATAGGTTTAAGGTCTGAAGTTTGCAGATTTAATGTCCATAGGTAACAAATTGAAAAGAATTAAACCTATGCCTTTGCCTGTGTGTGCACAACCAAAGAGCACACATCCTCCTGGCTATCTTGGTCAACTGCACATTTATTTCAAGGTATTTCAAAGGGCAATTCAGCTTTGAGATGCTTTCCTGTTTTGGGCAAACTACAACTAGTTAGGTGACCTTTAGTTCTGGGTGGAAAACAATTTAAAATTTATTTCCGGCTGTAGAAAAAAAGTAAAATTTTTACAACTCTGATAGTTAAATTATTACAGGTTTCTAAGGAGTTAATTTGATGTAAATAACCTACTCTTCTGTGAGCACAGGAGTAACTTAGAGGCCTTGGCTACAAGAAGCTTCTGTCTGATGGTGACAGCTTTGTGTGTCTGAGGGGAGTGTGAGGAGGCTCTGAACCTAGCTTTGGGTTTCTTGCATCCCTCTCCCTCTCTTAAAACAGTAACTCAAGATGTAAGTAAAAGTGTTTTCATTTTTTATTGATCCTCCTAACATCTTTCATTATCCAGCATGTAGCCACAGCAAATTATTGCTCATTTGATACCGAGAATTCTATTGACCATCGCTTTCATTGGAGAGAGAATTCTAACTACTCTGCTGCTGTATAGTCAGTCAAAGCTAAGGCTGAGGACGTTCCTCTGCTAAAACTGAAGTAAATTGAGCCCTCTGCCTCCAGGAATTGATGGAGATATGTTCATTACATTGGGCCACGTGAACATGCATAAAAATCTGCTTTTTACTCTGCTGACCTTGCCCCCATTCATGCAAAAGGTCGGCCCCTTTGGAACAGATCTGCCGTCTTGGAGGGCTAGGTATTCGTTTGCCTCTCCTGGATCCCTTGTGACAACTTCTTTCCAATTCTGACCAGGGTTGGAACAAAGGAAATGATGCAATGATGCAAAGGAAGCCTGCTCCTGTGGTCAATCCTGTGCTCAAAACCAGTCCAATTTGGACACCTACAGAAATCATTAAACCTCCCCACCCTCACCAAAATAAAAATAAATCTCCTAAAATATCCAGATGAGTGACTTTATGGTCTGGATATGATTTTCTAAATTAAACTGAACGCCCCCCCCCCCACAAACACACACACCAAGACCCCACCTTATCAGACAGGGCTAAGTAGGGGAGGAGAGAGCTCTGAGATCAGCATCTGTTCTCTCTTTGGTTGGCAAAGAGAATGATGGGCCAGGCGAATCCTGCGCTCACCTCACACCAGAAGCCAAGCAGGTGGAACCTCAAGCCTAGTGAAGGAGTGAAGGTCTGACCTTTGACCTGGAAACCCCAGCTCTGGGACTCTCAAGGCTGGAGACAGAGGCCAGTAAGGAAAAGAGGCTGGAGAGATGGACAGGGATAGGAGACTGCCGGGTTTGTTCCCTGAGAAGCTGGTAGATGAATCTGCCTTGACACAGGAAGGAGCTGGAGCTACCACACAGCAGAGGCCACCCAATGCCCCAATCCTCGTTCGGCCTTCCTCCTTCCAAAGGCAGCCTCCTCTAGCCCTGCCTGTCAGGACCCAGGGCCTTCACCTCCTCTCTTTGGGCATCTCCCGGCAAGGTACCTGACTCGAGAGTACGCTGGATGGGCCGGACAGGGCAGAGAGCAGCATCGAGCCCGATACCGAAAGAAGGCTGATCTGGTGGGGCTGGACTGCTGCTAGCCCAGTTTCGGCACCCAGCCGGGCCTGTCAGATTTCCAAGTAACAAGCAATCCATGCCGGCTTCACCTTAAGCCCTCGACCGGGAGAAGAGGCCAAACGACCTTGGAGAAGCCACGTCCCTGGGGACTCCATAGAAGAGAGGGTTAGGTTAGGTTTCATTTCAGAAACCTCCAGGAGATAAATCCTCCAGGTTCCAGAACAAAAGGAGAGCCAATTAACGACTTTAACAAATGAATCCGCGGCTTGTGCAACCCATTAAACAGAACCAGCTCCAAATCGGAAGGCGCGGGGGAATTCTAAGGGACCTGGCTTGGTAGTTATTTTCCTAATTGTGCTAAGTGCTCTTGAAGCTATTCACACTCTCTCGCAGGCCACGCTCCATGAACCTTAGTGCGCGGTTGGGAGCCACTTTGTTCTAGAACAAGGCAGTGAACGAGTGGGAGCCTGCTCTGGGCACGCTGGTCTCTGACTGAAGAGCAGAAGCTGAGAGATGAGGGTAGATTCTAACTCGGCTACTGGGGGTAAAGGTAAGGGAGAGGGAAATGAATTTGAGACGAGATTCACATGGTGGATTTTTTTTTTTTTTTTGGTTTTTCTTTTTGTTTTTAACGTAGATAAATACCCGCCGGCGTTGGTGTAACCAGCGCACGCCCAATACACTCGTATTCCTCGAATGCGCTCACCGCCGGCCACACTTGGAGAATCCAGTGCAGAGGTTTCCGAAACCCCATTTTCCTGATTGCAGCCCAGACTCTGGAAACCCACGAACCTTCGGGGGAAGGGAGCCTGTTCCGGGCCAAGCGGAGGGTCACGCGCGAGCGCGGGCCAAGCAGAGGGTCAGGAGCGAGCGCGCACATGCACACACACACGCGCGCGCACATACACATACGCACACGGATGTATACACGCACTAGGACTGCGATGGAAGATGCAGGGTGGCTGGACGAGGATCTGGGAGGCTACGACTGAGGGAAGCTCTGGCGCTGCCAGACCTGTGCAACCTCTAAAGCAGTGTCATCCTTAGAGTTATTTAAGGGAACAAGACCTGGGACATGGGTTTGAGTTAAAGAAATTAGGGGCAAGGTACAGATGGCCCAGCACATCTTTAGAATGAAGCAGAACTGAGAACTGAGGAAGCTAGACCCGCACTGCTGTAAACTGAAGGTTAGGAAATATAATACCCTCACACACAGCAGCAGCACATGTCTCTGATGACTGGCGAGCTCATCCCTGAGCAAGGGGTCTCTGGCCTCGCCACTGAGCTTCACAAACGCCCTTTCAGCCTCCTCCAGGTTTTGCCAGGCAAATGAAATGAGCAGAACACCATAGTAAATTATTTTGTTCAGCCCTCTGTCTTTTTATGAGAATAAAAGGCAACACTTTGTCATTTTTAATCGTATAAGCAGACAATAAACCTAATTTCGATATTGATTTTTTCCAGAATCAAGTGATTTTGTGCAGTGTCTGTTGTGTTTCCTTTCCAAGGAATGGCCGCTTGCTGGTAGATTGTGTGGGTATAATGCTGCATCTACGCAGCGGGCGATTATCTGTAACATGCAGTTGATGGTGGACTTTGAAGCCAGATAGGTGAGAGGTGGCTCTTCCCGGATGGCAGGAAGTTTCGTTTTTGTCTAATTATCTAGATAATGGTTTCAACTGGGCTGCCTCTAGAGCCCTAGGGTAGATTTAAGGCTCTCGGCTGGCAGTTTTACGAGTTATGGCCTCAGAGATTCACTTTAATTTTTTTCAAAATATAGCCAAATAAATAAAAGTAAAAACAACAACCTAAGATTCTTGCTAATATCAGGGGCCCAGATGGCACCCGGAGGAGCATTAGCAAGGGGAGCACACTCTCCCTGTTTGTCGAGTTCCAAGCCTGGGAAAGGGGTGCCACTGAGCCAGCTGGACATGGCCACTGCAAAGACTCAGCTGAAAGTGTCAGGGGAT
Source organism: Herpailurus yagouaroundi (assembly GCF_014898765.1). Lineage (NCBI taxonomy): Eukaryota > Metazoa > Chordata > Mammalia > Carnivora > Felidae > Herpailurus > Herpailurus yagouaroundi. The sequence goes on along the minus strand of NW_024412415.1, from coordinate 18,566,454 downwards.
ACCTGTTACAGCAGAAGGGCCTAGAGGGTGCTCCCTCTGCATTCTGGAGCTCACTTGCCTCTTTTCTTTAAAAAAAAAAAAATATTTGATGTCTGTGCAGAATACAGTGAGCACCTTTCATAGGAAAGTCTTGAGGTGCAGAGAAGTAGACCAGGCCTCTCTGCTATAGAAGGAAGAGAAGTAAGAAGGAAATGAGGGAAGAAAGCTTCAGAGGAAAAAAATAATGAGAATAGAAAGGGAGAGGTAGAAAAGAAGGAAGGTAGCAGAAAATTAAAAAGGAGAGGTGGAGAGGAAAGAATAGAAGGAAGGGGGAGGGAAATAAAAAGAAGTGAAAAAGATGGTGAAGGACAGGAAGAAAAACAAAATTTAAAAGAACTAAAAAATACAAAAATACCCCATCCTTTGCAGGAAACTGTAGTTGACCTGGAACATTTCCTGTGGCTCCATCCAGGTGGCTCCTACTCCCTCCTGAAACGGAGAACAAATGACTGGCCCAAGCATAAATTAAAAGCCTCCCAACTTCCTACTCTAATCCAAAAGACTAGACTCAAAACCAACCAGACTGAGTCATAAGGGGAGGACCCACCTACTATCCTAGCATCTTTTATAAGGATGCCCTTATAATTAGCAGGGAGGGGTCGCCCTCCCCCCCCCCTTCCGCTTGCAAACGCCTGGGACGCTGCCTATGGGAGGGGACCTGGTAGCCCTATGCCCCCCCCCCCCCACGCAGGGTGTGGGGGTGGAACCTCGGGCCTGAGAGTGACCCTGGGGCTTTGACCTTTCCCTGCCGTCCTCCAGGGTCAGTATTTAACCTTTCGCTCCCTGGTTCCTGCCCTCGGCTAGGGAGAAAGGGAAAGTGGGTCGATATTTGGGACCAGCCAGGAAGAGGGGGGAGGTGCCCAGGCCGCTTTGCTGGAGGATGCGTCCCAAACCTGAGCGCTCACACCACTCCCCACGCTTAGGAAACCGAGCCTCGAGGATCCTGCGCTTGCCGGGCGCTGGATGCCAAGGCCCAGTTACACCCCGTGCCTGGTAAAGAACCCCTTGAGGCATGGAGGAGTTGCGTGAGCGTCATTCCCAGTTTTCCTGCCCTGTTTAGAGCAGTTTCTCTTCAACCAAACTAATCCCTTCTTAGACATGAGCCACCCGTTCGCATGTGGGGAATACGGAGAGCCTTAGCCAGATGGACTGGAGGCGACAGTGTGGAAATCAGACCTGTGAGGCGCGGGCGCGCCCCGCCCGCCAAGCCAAAAGTATTTGACGCTTCTATGGGAACGGGTGCCAAGAGGACCAGTGAAGAAATCGGGCCAAAGTCCGGGCTTCCGGGCCCCAGTGACTGCTTCACTGTCCCTGCTGGGACCGCAGAAGCCAGCCTCGCTCCTGACACATTCCACTAACTTCCAAAAGCGCCTGCGACCAGCGCCCCAGAGGGCTCTCCTGGCGGAGGTGGGGGAAGGTGGACTGCAAACCGGAGGCTGCAGAGGCGAGCAGAGGGCCCTCCACTCCCCAGCTCCCCGCGGCTTAGGGTTTTCGCGGTCTCCCCAGCTGGAGCCGGGGCCGCCAGGAGCCAGAGCGTTAGGTTCAAATGCATCAAGACTCTGAAGTCATTTATCCGGTTTCATAAATAATTTTCTTATTACACTTAAGCCCGATTCCTGCCCCCTTCCCATTTTTATTGCGGGGTTTCAGCGGCTAAAAAGTTTCTAAGTCGTGTGGGCCGTTGTTTTCCTTTCTCCATCATTAACATCATTAATATACGCTATCAATAACCCTGTCGTTCGGAGCCGAGTTTCACGGTATTGATCCACGCAGCTATTCATCTCTGCCATGCAAGACACGGAATAATTTTCGCATTACAGTAGCTTGGATTTGCTTTTAATTCATATTTAAAGCTGCAACCGGCTCGGTGGAGCGCTCTGCGAAAGACTAGAGGCGCCTAATTAATAATAAGTTAGAAACGAAGGAAGGCACTGGCGAATAAATAATTAATACAGACATCTATGTCTCTTTGAATATTGCTCCTTTAAAAATTTAGACTTACCAGGACCATACTGTAAGTCTGCAATTTATATTGCGGGGATGATTTAAGAAAGCTATTTTTTTTCCTTGAAATACTATGCTAAATTATTTACAGTGTTTTGCAAACCTAAGTTCCTTCATTAGCTAGCCCCTCTGGTTTGTTCCTTCCAGGTGGAAAACACCAATTTTTTAAAATAATCGTAATAAGGATCATAAAAATCTCCCAGCAAAAACCACCATTTGCGATTAGCTGCAAGTGGCAAGGGTGGAAGCAGATTGGCCCAGAAAGTCCAATATGGGGTCTCCAATTCTCTGAGGTCTGGGGGCTGCCTCATAGGGGGTTTTCTTAGGGAAGGCAAACAACAAAATCCAAACTATTGACCAGTGACTTTAGGCATTTGCTGGTACCAGAAGAGACGGAGTTTGAGGTACACTCAGAATCCTCAAAGGGCCTCTGGAAAGAGGTTGGGCTTTGAGGGTTCCAGGTTCTACCCCAAGGCAAAAACAAAACAAAACAAACAAACAAAAAAAACAACAACAACAAAAAAACAAAAAACCCAGGATTTTTAGAGAAAGGCCATTGAAATCCAGGATTGGATTCCAGGTTAGCCAGCAACTACAGTGGATGAAGAGAAACAGCAAAATTCAAGTGGGTAGAAGTGACTGAAAATCGGGAGCAGTTTTTGTGTGAGAGAGACTAGGATTTGTTTGCAATATTGTTAGCAATATTGATTTTTTGTTACTTGGATTAATGTATGTTAAACAGGAAAATACAGGCATTAGTCAAGTACATTATAATCATCTATTGTTGAGAGCAAAATTTTTCAGGTGAGTGCCAGAGACTGGTGACTGTAAGGCACTCCCAGGGACCTCAAGACCACCGAGGCTTAGATTGGGGCAGCCGAGGCCCCCAGGGGCTGGCTGTGTGGGAGAAGGAGGGGGCTTCACAACTCCAGCTCCCTCTTCCTCTCCCCTTTTTAGAATTACAGCCTTATATTTAACCAATCCACTACCCAGGTGTGTCAGGCTTGACCTCTCTCCAAGGGTTAAATGATGATTAGACAAAACGAGAGATGGAGGCGCTCTTGGCCACCCGGGTCCCTCAAAATTCCTCACCTCGCCCTCCCATCTTCCTTCCAGCCTCCTAGCCCCGCCTCCAGGCATCCTGGCCCTGGTAACCAGCCTTACAACCCTCCTGAATCTTGACCCAGGACTGGGGGCTCTCACATCCCAGCCTTGGTGGCCCGAGGCCAGGCGGGGAGCACAGCCCGCGTGCCTACACAAATACATGCGCGCGCGCGCGCACACACACACACACACACACACACACACACACAGGTTAGGCCTGAAAAAAAAAAAGACACACGAGGTGGAGAGAGAGACACACGAGCAGCTATTCATGACCTCCTGCAGACCCTCCCAACACCCTCCCTCCCCCAACCCTTGGGCGTCAACCGGGCTCAGAGAAGCAAGACTCGGAGAAACGACACATTCACACCTCTCTCTCTCTCTCTCTCTCCAACCCCCCCCCTTTCATCACACACACACATACACAAACACACAAAACACCCCAATCCCTAGGGACGCCGCCCCCACCCCGCAGGCCCTGCCTCCACGGCCCGCTTTCATGGGTTGGAGGCCAAGGTTGCGCTCTCAGATTTTCTTCTCAAGGCCCCTCCTGCGCCCTGGGTCACCATATTTATGTGGCAAGACACTGCGACGCACTCACGCCCCGCCGCCCAGGTGAAAGTCTTTTCCGAACTCTGGGGAAGCTAACGGGCACTCCCAGGACCCCTTGGGCCTCGGGTGATCTTGGGTGGCTCGGGTGGCTCGGGTGGAGACGGGAAAGTGAGCTTCAGGGTCAGAGGGTGAAGGTCCGAGGAACAGATTTCTGGGCCCCAGAGATTTAATAATCCTGCGCGAAATGGCGCGCGGGCCAAAGGCTGGCGCACTCGCTCAGAGCACGAGGGGTCCCATACTCCGAGGATGGGTTCGCGCTCAAGCCGGGGAGTGAAGGGACGAGGAAGCCGAGACTAGCAATGTGGACAGGGCCAGATGGGCAAGAAAAGAAAGAAGAGCGGAAAATATGAAGGGGAAAGAACAGATGAAGGAAGGGAGGGAACAGGGAGGCTCGGCCAGGAGAAAACAAAGGGCCCTGAGGGGGCCCGGCTGAGCGTGGAGGGAAGCGCCGTCAAGGGGTGGGGAGCCCGGAACACCGGCGTTTCATTTTTAAATCTTCTAGGTGTCTGCGGGTCAAATAAAGACAAGGGCAGTAACGATTATTCTGTTAAATCTATGGTACTTGACTGCGCAAACACTAATTGATTAGACACCAAAATGATTTGTTTAAAGAGTTTTCCTTCCCAAGTGCAGCTGTTCTCGGCCCGGGTAGACGTTATCCTGCGAGGCTGCGGAGAAGCCCGCCAAGTGGGCTGTGCGCCCGACCGCAGAGCCTGCAATCTACATGGTGTAAGGGTGGTTGGTCCCAGCCTCTCCAGTCTCAGGCTGGGCCGAAACCTGCGACTTTCACCCCTGTGTTCATCAGGCCTGGAGGCTGGTGCATCGGAGACCGTCGTGAGCCGACTTTGTCCTCCGCCAGCCCTCTTTGTTCCGAGTTCTACTCACTTGAGTCACTTTGCCTTGCAGCAAAAGGGACCCTTCTCCCTTGTCCCGGTCCTCCCTAGCACCCAGCACTGCTACTTTCTACCCGCATCCCCCCCCTCCAGCGTGGCTAATCCAGAAAGGGAAGAGGAGCCTGTTAAGCATCGCCCCAAAACTGAAAAAATTCGTCGTCCTCCGCAGCCGTTATAGGTCTCTCCTTGTGATATGCTTCAACCATACAGAGATAAGACCAAGGAAATCCATGGAAGGGTTGGCGAGAGAAGGTCAACTCTCCCGGAATAGAGCTGACCGCGTCCAGCGCCTGGTCCTCTGGCCAGAGCGTCACCCAGAAGCTTTGAACCCTTCCCGCAGCCCCACGGCATCAGGACACCCCTTTTCCCTTCAGCGCTCTGATGCCTTAATAAGCCCTCGCCAGAGTGGAATGGATTTAAGCCCATGAGAATCCGCCTCTGGCTTACAAGATGGCCCAAGAGAGGAAGTAATCAGAGATGCTCTATCAGGACCGCTGACATCCTGAGACCACTGCCTCTCGCATCTCCTGGAACGCAACCCTTGAACCTTCTAGAACCCCGAGTCAGGAGGGGTTGGCACGGGCCCTTCTCCAGTGCATCTTCTCTTTGGGACTTAGAAGGAGTGGGTAGGAAATGAAACAAAGGCGAATGCAAAAGTACAGTTTTATATATATATATATATATATATATATATATATATATATATACATACACACACACACACACACACACACATATACTCATAGACACACATATTATATATTGTCATGGGCAAAACCCGTAATTTAGTTTGTTAGGTTTTCTTTTTCTTTAAAAAGGGAAAAAAGTTAACCTAAGAGATGAATAAAAACTATATGCTAAATAGAAGATCAAAGGTTGACAAAGAGGGCTAGAATAATTGGTTACCACTTCCACAGCCCCCAGAGAGGGGGGAGAAGCCATTGACTAATTTAAAAAAATGGTTTTCAATAGTGAATCACCAGGTCACTTCTGAATTTTTTGGTGTTCTATTCTAAACTAACAGCAATTTTCTGAATAAAATTCCTACAGAGGTGTAAAGGACAGGAGAGGCTGGCAGGAAGCATCCAGGGCCAAACACTTCACTCCACAGTTATCAAGTTCCCTACTGTTGCCAGACCCCATAGAAATGGTTCCTCACCAGGAGTTTAATTTTAGACTTGCTACAGGCATCAGAAATTCTGGTGAGTTACATTCTGAGGCTCTAGCCAAGGAGTCAGCCTCCCCTGGAGCCCTGGATGGGAGAATCTGCCCTTGACACCAGGTTTGCTGTTTGTATGGTCAACAAATAGGAAGTAAACATTTAATGGCTCAGAGGGGCTAGAAACATTTTTTTGGAATGGTCCTAAAAACTAGAACTGAGCCAGGTTACATCTCTATTACTCACAAGAAGAACTAACACAGGAATTCTGAAACTTATGGAAGGTTCTGAGAGAATTTTGTGTGGCCAGCATTTGGAGAAATGGCCTTATTCCCAGTCTCTCTTCTAAGCATGGTAGAGTTACAAGGCAAGCTGTGGCCCACTCAGTACAGGAAGGACTGTATCCGCCCAACCACTGCCACCCAACATTTACAAAATAAGCAGTCTGAAAATCTTGTTTCTGCACTGAAAATATTGCCACTAACAAACATTTCTTTCCTTCTTAAATATATACATTATGTAATTTCGTGGTGGTGATTGGCCCTATTTATTTTTCATTAATTTCCATGCTTCTACTCAAAATCTAACCGGCTGACAGTAAGCCCTCCCCTTAAATTTCTTGACTGTCATAAAAAATTGAACAGCATCCTGTAATTGTATACACTGACCAGCCAAGTAGTTTTAAGGGGCCCCTCTTGAGCTCTAATTATTTCTTTACCCATAGTGCACCTGATGGGTACCAGGCATTGTGTTGGCACTGGAAGGTGGGGTGCGGGGGAAGCAAGAGAGGAACAAAATGATGAAAAGCTATCGCAGCCCTCCAGCAGTTGGCAATCCATCTAGTGTCTGCCACACACACACACACACACACACACGTATATTCACCTTAACTAAGCTTAAGAGCATCCTTCCCACTCATCACCCATCCTTAGTAACAGGAAAATTTTCCAAAAGGTCGAATAAGAATACAATGTTTCTTTAAAAATCATTGCAATTTGGGTCAACTACAGGTAAACAATGGTTATGAGAGGTGTGAAGAGCCAAGAAAGATTAGGGAGATTTGCAAACCAAAAGCAAGTCCTGTTCACACATTACTTTAACATATATAACACTTATACAGATCTTTCCTTTGACTTCTCCTTTGGAGACCAAGACTGAACCAGACCCTCTTTTTGTAGGGGGTGGGGGCCAATGTTGAGCTCACCTGATCCCAGCCCTCTTCATAGGCTCCAGGGGCCCAGCTGGGAACCACACATGGAGAGTTTCCAAGATCAAGTCCCTAATTACTTACACAAAGAGAAAACCATGAACACTTTGTGCACTTGGTGATATTCACATCTTTCTTTTAACAAACTGTCTTTTGGAAGAGAGTTGTCATAAGGGCAAATCAATCATTTCAAGGGGATTAAAATATGTGCGGGTGGGGAGGATACACAATGGTTTAGCTCAAAGGTTTAGCTCAAAGGCAGCCTGCTACGGTAAGCTATTGTCCGGTCTCATATGAGAGCTACGTACTCTATGTTGTAAGAAAAGAGAACAGAAACAATAAGGAACCAAGGATACAGCTTCCCACCAATATATTGTGATTCAGTAGGCAGAAACTGTGTTTTATGCTTTTGTGTGTGTGTGTGTGTATGAATAGTTTAGGTGTAGATATAAGTTTAAATAGAGTAACTGTGTTCCCTGACTTTCTTTATGTCAGTGTGTTCCCCCCCCCCCAAAAAAAACCCTTTTCTTTTCTGGGGGCATTAAATTCCTAAATGTTCACTGTGCAGGTAGACACTAAGTCCTCCAAGATGCATTCCCATTTCCTGGGCCTCCACAAGCATTATTTGGACAAGATAGGCATGCCTCTGGTGATGAAACCAACCAGATTAACCAATCCCAGGACATGACCACTTTCAAGGAAGTCAAGTTGGACTGTACCCACTGGCCTTAATCTACCTGGATCATGATGTTGCCCTGGTTTTGTCAGGGAACTAGATAAAGAGATGGGCCTGCTCATGCCTTAGCTGATTGGAAGTTTCTCCCAAGGATTGTGTGGCTCAAGTGTTTGCTTAGGGGACTCAGTCACCACTACTCCCCCTACCTCAGCCCTGGCCTCTCCTAGGGTCTAAGAACATTTTCAGCAGAGACACTGCTGGTGGGCTCTGATTAAGTGCCCCAGGAAAGGAACGTACAGTCTAAGTTTGGCCCAGAGAAGGCCACACACGCTTTGTTCCACATCCAGGTCCAGATAACCCAGGCTCTGAGAGCCTGTCCCCCATTGTGACCACTGCTTGCCTGGGGCTGAGGCTCGGCGCTGACCCGGTCGTAACTGCCAAGGGCTGGACAATGGGCACATCTGTCCTTTCTCTGAGGGATGAAAGCACCTAAGCAGACAAGGCTCTGCCTTTTGTTACGGATTTTTTTTTCTCTCTTTTGTAAATGAAAGAAAGCCTCGGCATGTGGTAGCCGGGTGTACGTCCCACACTGGGGGCCTCCC
>NW_024412415.1:18538538-18553158 GCF_014898765.1 Herpailurus yagouaroundi | reverse complement strand
AGTAACCGAGCCATGGCTGGAGCTGGCCAGCGGCGCGGGCAAAAAGCAGCCGCCGAAGACGCGCGGGCTGCGTCAGGGGAGCCGGGGGCCTCAGAATTCTGAGAAGGAAAGGGCGAGAGGGGGCCAGGGGCGGGCGGGCTGGGGGCTCCGCGCTCGCCCAACGGCACGGATCCTTTTTGGAAATTAATATTTAAAAAAAAGCCGAGGACTCAGAGGGGAAGGTGGGGGCAAGAGGGAAGGCGAGACACTCAGAGAGGGAGACAGAGCCCCACAGTGAGAGGAAGGCAGGCAGGCAGGCAACAGTCGCCGGCAGCCGATGTGAAGACCGGACTGCGTGCGCCCTTCGCCGCCTTTGCCCGGCCTCATCGATGTTGTGTCCGCCGCCCGCTCGCCCGGATCACGATGAACGCGCAGTTGACCATGGAGGCGATCGGCGAGCTGCACGGGGTGAGCCATGAGCCAGTGCCCGCTCCTGCCGACCTCCTGGGCGGCAGTCCCCACGCGCGAAGCTCCGTGGCGCACCGTGGCAGTCACTTGCCCCCCGCGCACCCTCGTTCCATGGGCATGGCGTCCTTGCTGGACGGCGGCGGCGGCGGCGGCGATTACCACCACCACCATCGGGCCCCCGAGCACAGCCTGGCCGGCCCCCTGCACCCCACTATGACCATGGCCTGCGAGACTCCCCCAGGTATGAGCATGCCCACCACCTACACCACCTTAACCCCTCTGCAGCCGCTGCCGCCCATCTCCACCGTCTCGGACAAGTTCCCCCACCATCACCACCACCACCATCACCACCACCACCCGCACCACCACCAGCGCCTGGCGGGCAACGTGAGCGGTAGCTTCACGCTCATGCGGGACGAGCGCGGGCTGGCCTCCATGAATAACCTCTATACCCCCTACCACAAGGACGTGGCCGGCATGGGCCAGAGCCTCTCGCCCCTCTCCAGCTCCGGGCTCGGCGGCATCCACAACTCCCAGCAAGGGCTCCCTCACTATGCCCACCCGGGCGCCGCTATGCCCACTGACAAGATGCTCACCCCCAACGGCTTCGAAGCCCACCACCCGGCCATGCTCGGCCGTCACGGGGAGCAGCACCTCACGCCCACCTCGGCTGGCATGGTGCCCATCAACGGCCTTCCTCCGCACCACCCTCACGCCCACCTGAACGCCCAGGGCCACGGGCAGCTCCTGGGCACGGCCCGGGAACCCAACCCTTCGGTGACCGGCGCACAGGTCAGCAATGGAAGTAATTCAGGGCAGATGGAAGAGATCAATACCAAAGAGGTGGCGCAGCGTATCACCACCGAGCTCAAGCGCTATAGCATCCCACAGGCCATCTTCGCGCAGAGGGTGCTCTGCCGCTCCCAAGGGACCCTCTCGGACCTGCTGCGCAACCCCAAACCCTGGAGCAAACTCAAGTCCGGACGGGAGACCTTCAGGAGGATGTGGAAGTGGCTGCAGGAGCCCGAGTTCCAGCGCATGTCTGCGCTCCGCTTGGCAGGTGAGCCGGCCAAGGAGCTGGGCGCGTGGGGGAGATCAGAGGTTGGGGAAGCTGAAGGGGCCGAAGAAGGGAGGGAAAAGAGAGGGTTGGGCACGCTTCATCCCATTCTCCTTCCCCCCCCCCCAGAAGGGAGGGGGGTTCCCCTGGGCCTGGAAGAGCAAGCACAAGGCTCCCAGGTGCAGACCGCCTCCTCCAGAACTCAGTGCATTGGGCTGTGGTAGGCTCCGGGAGCTGAGCGGTACCGCCTGGGCGACTGCGGGGACGGGACGCATTTATGCTGGGAGACAGTGCTGGAAGCGCTCACCGCCGGAGGCGAAGGGAGACCCCGGCACCTGGCTGGATACGTCTGTGCGTCGCTTATCAGTTGGACGCTCCGGGTTTGGGAAGAGGAAGGCGACGAGTGAGTGGAACTGCGCGCAGATTCTGCCAGGCAGTACTCCTGGCACACGCCCGGGTGTTGGGTAGGAGTGTGCAGCAGCTGCCCGCCCACGTTTGGCTGAACTTACGGCGGTGACCCCCTCCGGAGCTTACTCTATTGGCGCGAGGCAGGGGTGGGAGGGATGGGGAGCGCACTCTGAGAGTTTGGGTAAAGGTTCTGAAGCCGACGGAGGGTGTGTTTGGCGCCGACGCTGTGTTAAGAGCACGCACTCTACCCTAGTAACCGGCTGTGGAAGGGAAAGGAAGGCAGATGGTGCCGAGGTAAGGGTGAGTGCGGGCGGAGCAGCTAGGGAGCTTACAGCTGAGCCCACGGACCGCCTTTGCTGCCGGCTAGTTTACGACTTCGCATTTCGTTTTTGTTGTTTTGTTTGTTTGTTTCCTCTGCTTGGTGTTTCGAGTGAATCCCCATGCAAGGGGGTGAAAGTGTGACATGACCCCCAAGTCTGCGAGCAGAGGTCTCCCAGGCGCGAAACCCGGAGGCCCGGTGTTTCTGAGTTGAGCAGGAATGTCTCCTCGGCTCTGCACAGACAGCGCCTAGCTTTCTCAGTTTCTCAAAGCCAAGGTTCAAGGAAAGCTCCTGGAAGCAGGCTGAGGGGACAGCTTAGCCCAGGCTGAATCACACTGGAGATTTCAAGCGGATTCGGCGACCCCGGAGGGCAGAGGACACACGGGGAGGTAGAGCCAAGGGCAACCGAGGGCGGACACGGTTTGATGAGACCGGCAGACTTGATTGACTCCTGGGTCCGTGCTACTCCCCCCGCCCCAGTCTCAGCCTGGTGCCCTGGCCTGAGTCCTGGCGAAGAGAAAGGTAAAAGCCGGAATGAGGGTTTGTTAATTAACTGATCGTTCTCCATTAATTCGTCCCTGGAGAATGAGAGACAGTCAATCCGCTCAGAGCCGGGGGCACTGAGGCGTTTCACAGTCTAAAATCAAAGCGAGAGGCCAGAGCCCCCTCCCCCACCTCGTGCGGGCCAATGAGAAGCTAGAGGGAGGCAGGTGCCGGCGTGCCAGTGAGCCTGCAGCGGGAGCCGGATGCTACCCAAAGCACTCCTAGGGTCTGGGCGCTCCTGGCCTCTCAGCGGTCCTCAGCACTGGCGGAGCCTGTGCCCCGCCAGTTTTTCCAGCCCAGCCCTGCGCTCCTGGTTCCAAGCAATGTCTCCGCGCAGGCTATTACAGCTTGCGCCTGGAAGTCAGGAGAGGGGGGGATAGGACAGGAAGATTAGGAGAGAGAGATTGACAAGGTGCCCTCCGGGGTTCCCGCGAATCCATTCCCTATCCCTGTGTGCATACACCATATCGCCTCCCATCCGTGTGAGCTGACCAAGACCCTAGGGCAGCTGAAGTTCCACAAGGAGCAGGAGAAACAGCTACCCTTCTCCCTGACTTGCTCTGCCTCTGCAGGAGCCCAAAGTAGTCAGTGCCTTTTCACACGCCTGCGTCAGCCTGGTACTCCGGCTTGAGAACCTTTTAACCAGCAGTGCTCTCACAGGCCCGCCTGTGGGGCAGAGGAAATGGAGGAACGGGGTGGAAATGAAGAGGGATCCCCTCAGGGAAGCTTGGTACTCACCCCCCATCCCCAGCCTGGTGAAGGTGCTTGCTCGAGACGTCAGTGACCGCCTTTCCCTTCTGCGCCCCCCCCCCCCCGTCGCATCCTGGAAAATCAGACTGACAGGTTCTGCTCAGAGATGACCCCCAGCCCTGGAAACCCGACTTAGTACCGTGATCTGCGCGAGCGACCTCTGACCTACACGCGTGGGCACCGCAGTGCTGTTGAGGGAGTAGCACGAGTACTGGGGCCGTCATGTGGGAAGGTTGGGCCAGCCTCACCGGACCCAGAAAGTTATCTAAGGGGCAACGGTCTGGCACCCAGCAGCCAAAGGCGAGTTGAGCTCGGCCCAGGCACGTGGCCTTTTCTTGGGGGGAAAAATATAAAAAAAGGAAAATCGGATACTGTGTCAGGACAAGCTTTGGTGCCCAACCCCAAGTGGAATCCATATCTTAGGACCCGGATGGAGCGCTGAATGTTTAATTTTCTTTCTTTAACTTAACTGAAGGGGTTGAAAAGGCTGGGATGGGGACGCTTGCAGAGTGAGCCCAACCGGGAACAATCCCATTATATTGCAGGAACCACGACCTATTTTAAAGTCACCGAAGAACAAAGAGCCATTCCTTTAACATTTGCATTTCCCGGGTGGGGTGAGGAGGGCGTGAGGCCTTTTCCTGAAGTCTCCAAATAATCTCTAGTAGGCCCCAAGTGCAGATTTAAATGCATTGCAGGACACTTTGGTCGGGGCTGGGGACATTACCGCCATCATCAGCCTCCACGCACAGAGATGCCCCTTGCAGTTTGACTCGCTGCTGCACTAAAGACCCTCAACGTCGTCCCTATCCCGCTGGGTGGTTTTTTTGCGATGAGTGGCTTCTCCATCCTCTTCCGGGTGCCCAGGCTCCACGAAGCCTGTTGCGGAGGGTCAAAACCTACACTGGTGCTCGGCCTTTTGGCTAAGATCAAGTGTAAAACCTCCACTCGTGGCAGTGTGTTTGGGGAGGTGCTTTCTCCTTACAATATTACATTGACTTGGTGGAAGATGGGAGACAGGAGGAAATTCTCACCAAATTAAGTACCTTTAAAAAATCAATATGTGTTCCTTCAACCTAATACTTGCTGCTGCCCCATTAAAGTACACTGCGCTTCTCATCCTCAGTAGGCGTGGGCGGGCTGGACTGTATGGGTGGGTGGGCGCCTATTAAGACCCTGAGATTAGTTTCCAATTAAAGATTCCGGAAGGCTTTGGCCACAATAGAGGAGCTGTCAGCCTAGGAAGAGGCTGGAATGTGCACTACCCGAGGGTACAGCACCATGGACCCAGGAAGCAAAGCCCAGAGGCCCCAGGCTCAGGCAGGGATGGGTGCCAGGCCCCTTTGACCGTGGGGTACCTGAAAGAAGGGAACCTCCAAACAATGCCAGCCAGGGAGCCTTCCAGATCTCCTGCATCTGGGACTGCACCCCCTTCTTGTCCAGAATTGGCCACAGAAAGACCTGGAGGAGAGCCTGAGTCTGGGGGTATGTGTGTAAGGGAGAATGTTCAGCCAGGAAGTGGCCATGAGAAAGTCTCACCGGGACCAACCTGGGCTGTGTTTGCCATAAGTGGCCTTGTGGTCTGGTTGATTGATAACTGGCCTCCTTGCAAGTCCATTTGCTTTTTGTTAATATTTATCCCAGTGGGTGACATTTCAACTGTCCCCTCACATCCCTGGGCCAAGTGAGCCAAGAAGGAGTGAAATGCTGGGCCTTGGGAACCTCACTTCCCCAAATCTCAAAGACTCCCAGGCCAGGAGAAAAACTAGGACTGGGCATATGGGGACATAGGAACTGGAAGAGTTCTTGGGCCCCAAAATAGGAGAAGGTACCAAATGGACTGGTTCTCTCAAGCCCCACTTCTCACATTGGTGCAGCTTCTCCCAGTCCACTGCAATTCAAACAAAGGGCCTGCGGGCTCGGCCAACCGCATCTTCCTAGCAGCCCAGGAGCCAGTGGGACTGGGGAGGAGGGGCAGTGGTGGAGGAGAAGGGAGCACCTTCTCCCAACATGCAATGGTGGGGGCAGCCAGTTGTCAGGAGGAGACCAGAGGAGTCTCAAAGAACCCCCATTCCCTCAGGGTGAATAGTGGCCATGTGCTCAAGGAGTTGACTGTTGACCCCTCCCCAGCCCCCTCCCACTCCCCCCCCCCACACCAGCCCAGCAGGAATCCAAAAGTTCTCATCCTTAGGGACAGTCACCAAAAAGCTCTGCATGGGCCTTTCTCTCAGCCTGTACCTGATCCCTTGAGGGTGTGGGATCCTTCTTATAGTCCCCACTAGGGAGCACAGATGCCAGTGAAGAGAGGAAGGAACACTTGGTGTTAAAAAGTGTGCATACGCTGTTGGTGGGAATGCAAATTGGTGCAGCCGCTCTGGAAAGCAGTGTGGAGGTTCCTCAGAAAATTAAAAATAGACCTACCCTATGACCCAGCAATAGCACTGCTAGGAATTTATCCAAGGGATACAGGAGTACTGATGCATAGGGGCACTTGTACCCCAATGTTTATAGCAGCACTCTCAACAATAGCCAAATTATGGAAAGAGCCTAAATGTCTATCAACTGATGGATGAATGGATAAAGAAATTGTGGTTTATATACACAATGGAATACTACGTGGCAATGAGAAAAAATGAAATATGGCCTTTTGTAGCAACGTGGATGGAACTGGAGAGTGTTATGCTAAGTGAAATAAGCCATACAGAGAAAGACAGATACCATATGGTTTCACTCTTATGTGGATCCTGAGAAACTTAACAGAAACCCATGGGGGAGGGGAAGGAAAAAAAAAAAGAGGTTAGAGTGGGAGAGAGCCAAAGCATAAGAGACTGTTAAAAACTGAGAACAAACTGAGGGTTGATGGGGGGTGGGAGGGAGGGGAGGGTGGGTGATGGGTATTGAGGAGGGCACCTTTTGGGATGAGCACTGGGTGTTGTATGGAAACCAATTTTACAGTAGATTTCATATATTAAAAAAAAAGTGTGCATACGGTGAAGATTGGAGCCAACTATTTGACTGGTATAGGAATACCTGTTATTGAGGCATGAGGAAGCCTGGTGGTTATTGTCTGTAACCCTAGTGTTAGCACATGCAGGATGGCTGCTTGAGACAGATAACCCCATTCTGATGGCAGCTGGCTGTCCCACCAGCAGGTGCAGCCCCAGTGCCTTGGAAGTGCCCAAAGGGTGATCAGGATCAGCCAGAGTGATCTGCTGGCCCCAGGGATGTAGTGGTCACTAGAGAGACAGACCCTGTCATAGCTGTTTTGCTACTGGCACTTGGGACAGACTGTGCCAACAATACCTGTGTTGTAACAACAAAGCAACTCAGAGCCCAGGCCGCATCTTTCTTTACCTTCAAGCATTGAGCCTCACTGCCCTGTGCAGAGCTGGAATCCTGCCCTCCCAGATGCCCTCCACTGGGCTCAGCTTCCCCAGGTGGCCTGATGGGTTGTGTGTGGTGATAGCTGCATACGCCCCCTGCAGGCTGCTGCAGCCGGCCACCAAGCAAGCCTCCAGTGGTTCAACATGCTGCGGAGAGGAAAGGGATACTTGCCATGGCTTTGTTTTTAGAACATCTTATCCTAGTGACTTGCAAAACAGTAATTATTTTTTGATAGGAAAAGGGTGTGAAGGAGGAAGAAAGGGATACATAGTAGAACTATCTTGGCTCCTGACAATGTCTGGGTGTTACTCCACTAATGAGACAAAATTGCCATGCCCCTCAAAGTGCACCCCAACTCTGACCTCTCGAAACAAAATTCACATTTGGATTTTCTATCCATATTATACTTTTGCTGGCATGTTTTTGCTTGAGGAAAGCAGGTGACCCCGGTGGTGTGGAGTAGGAGGCTGGGGCTGGGAGATGCAGTACTGGATGTGTGGATTAGTGGTTCCTTTGTTTTGTTGTTTCCCCTTCTAGCTAACTGACGGGAGTCTGGAGGCAGCCCTGAGGCTTTGAGCTTGGAGGTCTTTGTTTCCCCTAGTGTAGGGTGGCTGAAAGGGCCTACAGAGGCCGACTGGCCTGGAGTCTTGGTGCAGCGTCAGGACCCTGGACAGGGCCCCGCCTGGCTAGCTCTCTTTGCTGCTGGACAGTGGGTAGGATGCCTTTGAAGAGTTGTAGTAAGGAAGTGAAAACTAACAGCTAATATTCTGAAGTTTATGAGAAATCTTGAGGCCCTGCCAGGAATATACACTGGCACAGTCAAGTAATCAAAAAGATCAAACCTGTCCTCGTCAAGCCGGTGATTGATCTTTTCGTCCCTCCCCGACAGCTTTCTGTGTGTGTCTGAGTACACGTGCACACCCGCTTACAAAATCAGAATTCGAGTCCCTATGGGTGTGACAGGGGTTGGATCATTAAGCTAAAACGTTCAATTCAGTTCCTTTGATCCGTGCTGGGGAAAATCTATAGTCATCTCTAATCTACGAGGTCCTTAAGAAGGTTGTTACATGAGCTGTTTTGATGTCATCATTTCCACATTCATGGGAAATTCAACTAATCAAACAGTCATTGCTACCCAAAGTTCTCAGAGGAAATAGTTCTTACAGGGTATATCAGTAAAATTTATTCTTGATTTCCTTGTAAGAAAGAAAATCCTCAAGCCTGATGGAGGTGGGTAATTTAAAAAGAGGTTCTTTTTGTCTTGCTCCTCAAAATCCATAGCTAGAAGCCTTGTCCTCCAAGTAATAGTGCTCAGTGCTCTTTGTAAACTCCACATATTGGAATAGTTAAACACCAGCTTAATGTTTTAAATCAACCATGGAGCCATCATGGATTGGATGAGAAATGCCTAGTTTCATTTCAGTTAAAACAGCAGAATCTCCACACTCTTGCTAAAATTGAATGGTCCCCAGCCTAGGGTAGCAATAGAAGGAGGTCTTATTGAAGTAATGGTAGTTAGAGAATAGATTTCTCATCATTCTGGATAAAAGCATTCATTAAATACTATTTTCATCATGTCTCTACTTAAGTAAGATGAATAACCACCTTTGGGAGAAGAAAGCCACATTATTTCTCCATGAAAAGTGTCAGTTTCATAGAGTTCAGTTAAAAAAAAAACTGATTTCTAATAGGTATGAATTTAGTGCACAATCATAAATTCCTGTCTTCTATCAATAGATATGCACAGGTTTTTATTTTGTGACAAGTATGTTAATACTAGTGAAGCTTAATTTCCTCTTGAAGTGATAAGATTGGATTACATGACTACACCAATCACAAGACAGTCTGATTATTTTTTCTGCTTCATTATAATATTTTTTCTTTTTTTTTTTTCTTCTTTTTTTTCTTTTACCTAATAATTTATTTATTTTTTATAATTTACATCCAAGTTAGTTAGCATAGGTGCAACAATGATTTCAGGAGTAGATTCCTTAAGCCCCTTACACATTTAGCCCATCCCCACTCCCACAACCCCTCCAGCAACCCTCTGTTTGTTCTCTATATTTAAGAGTCTCTTATATTTTGTCTCCCTCCCTGTTTTTATATTATTTTTGCTTCCCTTCCCTTATGTTCACCTGTTTTGTATCTTAAAGTCCTCATCTGAGTCAAGTCATATGCTATTTGCTTTTCTCTGAGAAAGTCTGATGATTTGATATAAACATAGGAATTTATGTTTTATCACTGTGTCTTGCTACAGAATCATCTACACTGTGTTCTTCCTAAAGGTGTTACATTATCAAGTTGGAAAACAGCTTCTAGAATTTTTCTTCTCCTTTAAATGAGACAATTTGGTAAACCAACAGCTAAACAGAACCAACCCCTGAAGTACTACCCATCCAATTTGTCATGGCAATTAATAAAGAAGGGGCTTATGTCTGTTGTGTATGTTCTATTAGTCAAGTACTGTGTGAGGGCATAGGTGTTCCTATTTAATATTCACTGCCTATTTGAGTGGCTCCCAAATCTTGCTACATGTTGGAATCACTTAGGGATCTTTACAGATATGATTCCTAGCTAAAACCCTAGATATTCTGGTGCAATTAGTATAGGACATGACCTGGGCATTGGGATTTTTAAGAGCTCTAAGGTAATTTTAATGAGCAGCAAAGTTGGGGAGCCACTAGTTTAGTAGTAGTTACTATTATCTTCTCTATTTCCATGTTCATTGAGGTTACATAATTTACCTGTGGTAAGCACTGATGTCCTGAACTCAGCTTTCCCAGCTCAAAGCCCAGAACCCTCTTACTCTCCACCCTGTGCCTAGTACAGATCCACCAGGTCAGTGGACCTAGAATGTGGAGATGTCTAATTTGCTGTCATAAATACCCCATCTGGAAAGTGTCTGCATAATAAAGGTCTTGAAATTGAAGAGTGTGTGTTTCCTCTAGACTCTCAAGGAAGTTACTTATGGAAACTTATGGCTTTTTTTACCAAAGACTTATAATTGAGACTCTTTATTGCTCTCTTTTGAAGAAGCAGCCAGAGGGAATATAAGGCAGTGTGAAAGCTAGACATGGAACCCAAGTCTCCCTATCCATTTGTTCATTTAAACAGTTATTGATGGGCAAGATCAATCATTAGATGTGTTCTGTGGGTAGGACTGGTCCATTGGGACTCATGCCTGGAGGAGGGCCCAAAGGCCCAATCCTCCTATACTTTGAGGCATTGGTGTTCTGATCTGCACTTGGACAGCAATTACATTTCTTTGCTTCAGATCAGTACCTGTCTTGCTATTTCAAGCTTGACTGTTACTCATATTTTAGGACCCTGCACTAAAAAATAATAAATGAAACTAAGACTCTGTGTATAAGTTGGCAATCATCCAGAGGACAACTTACAACTTCCCTCAAAGACTGTGTGTTTCCAGTTATCCGTGTGTCTCTCATCTTCCTTTGCATATGCCATAGGGTACTCAGAATCGACAGTTTCTGAAATCACTGCTTTCGTTTTTGCATCTGATGATGATCTCATAGTCCCAAAGAGAGGTTATCAAAGGAACACAATAAACTATGAGCTTTTCACTTTCTTTCCTGTTGTCTTCTAAAACAGATCAATGGAGGGGGGTGGGGGGGGGTGGGGCGGGGAGGTGGTGGCGGAGAAGGATCAAATAAATAAACGAGCGAAGCGCGCCACCTAGTGACCCCCGTGTTCACTGCAGGTGAAGTGCGTGAGAGGAGTGGCTAAAGCGATTCAAGTATTGATGGAGTCGCAAAAATCGTTCATTAAGGCAATTTAATCTTTGCTATTAAATGTCCTTTCAATTCATTTGGGATAATTAAGATGCAGTTAAAGTGATTAAATTCTAATTACTTATGCTAGACAAAGACATATTTGTCACGCTAATGCGGTTAACTAAGGACTCAGAAAGAAAGTTAACATTTACTTCAAATGATGCAACTGGAAAAATCAGTTCCTCTTTTCATCATTAATCCAGCGAGCTGGGTGATTATGTAATGGCACTACAAGCTCATTAAATAGCGGAAGTGCTGATTAAAATGACTGCTAGGAGGAAAACCTGAACCAGGAGCACCTCAGCAGTTGGTTAGCATTCCTAGCAAAATTTCTTGGTGTTCTTTCTCTCCAAGCCCCCATCCCAAAATAATAAACACCTCCTGAGTTTTAGCCTGACATTAGAAAAAAAAAAAAAGGATATCTCACAGGAAGCCTTTATTGCCAGCCTACAGACATTGTTAAACCGGAAGATATTTTATTAGTTTATTAATTAATTTATTTATTTTTACAGAGAGAGCACGGGTGCTAGTGGGGGAGGGGCAGAGAGAGAGGATCCCAAGCAGGCTCCATGCTGTCAACGCAGAGCCTGACACGGGGCCTGAACCCCAAGATCATGACCCTAGACGAAGTCCGAGGCTTAACCGACTGAGCCACCCAGGCGCCCCAATCAGCAGACATTTTTAAGTGGTAAATGGATTCTCAGTGTAGGGAGGAGCTAGGCAGATGAGCCAAGGGAGGGCTGGTGAGGGAATTCCCTGAAGTGAACAGCTCCAGAATGAACATATCCATTGAAGGCTTCTGAGGCCACTTTCCTTCACATAAACACCCTTCCTAGTAAAGCAGTCCTTCTCCGTCTCCCTAGTTGCACTTGTACTGCTTTGATTCAAGAGGACAGATTCCTCTGCAGGGGATCATGCCATGCTTGATTGTTATGCACACTCTGAATGGTGCTAAGTACCTCAGCTGCAAATTGGCCTTTTTCAGTATTTTTCTGCATTCTGATATTATAAATTATTGAATATTAAAGCCATCTGATATTATAAACCATCAAGTTACTGAGGCTATCTTACTATAATGTTCACAAACAGCTCCCAGACTCTTATGATAGCTTAATTATCAATGCTCATAAGAGACAGAGGAATTGAAAAAACTGAATTTGAAGTTTGCCTTCCTCACAAAAAGTGACTTATAAAGCAGTGTTTAGCATTTTCGGGGGGGGGGGCGATGAAATGATCCAAGGATGAAGATGGTCAGACATAAAATTGAGGATTATTTTCCCCAGGAGATAGGTGTCTTTTAGTACAGTCAAATTTACATACTGACAACTGTAATTGTGGAGATTGCATTTTCCCCCTATTTATCCCAGTGGAATTCAATATTATCCCTGTTTTCTTCATAAGCAGAGAAGCTAAAATTAGTAAATTCATCAGTCACATAAGTCAAACAACTACCTTTAAAAAATAAATTGGCATTTATTTGGATACTTACAGTTATTTTTAATTTAATAGATCATTTTATGCCACCTTACATTACTAAAACAAATAAAGAAATTAAATTTAAAAACCCTGGACTAAGAATCTAAAGCCCCAGAGACAAGTTCTTGCATTAATTAACTCAGAGAACTTGTCATTTACCCTTTCTGGGGCCTCAGTCTCCTTAAATGTAGAATGAAGGAATTGACTGTAGGGTCCTTTCAGGTCCCACATTCTATGACTGATTGCCTTCTGGATGACTGTGTATCCACAGCAAAGTCTTTTGTCTCTACTTAGTGCTCTGTCCCAAAGTCAGGATTCAACATTAGGTGTAAGGCCCAGGGGCCCGTCTCTTAGGCAAAGACTCAGGTCAGGCTCTCCTGTCAAACTGTCAGGAGAAAACAACTTATCCAGTCAGGAGTGCTGCCTTCCGGCACAAATATGCTGCAGTTTGAGATTCCTGTCTCCTAATAATACAAGCTGTTGGTGAAGATTTGGATCAACAGGAATTCATACACTGCTGGTTAGGAATGTAAATTGTTACTATTGTTTCAAAAGATAATTTGGCATTGACTTATAAACCTGAACCTACACCTATCCAGTGATTTTACTCTTTGGTATATACCCTAGGTAAACTCACATCTCTAGATGCTCCTGGAGATGTATACAAGACTGTAGCAGCACTGTTTATAAGAGCAAAGAAGTCAGAAACATCCAAGTGTCCATTGACAAAGAGTGCATAAGTTGTGATATATTTATCTAATGCAGTCGTATACTACGATGATATTTTGCACCATATATAGCTACAGCTATATACAGCAGCATAGTTGAGTCTTAGGAACAATGTTGAATTAAGGGGAAAAAAGCTATGGAAGATCACATCAAAGCATTACTACTTTTGGGCACCTAGGTGGCTCAGTTGGTTAAGCATCCATCTTCATTTAGGTCATGTTCTCACAGCTCCTGAGTTGGAGCCCTGCATCAGGCTCTGTGCTGACAGCTCTGAGCCTTGAGCCTACTTCAGATTCTGTCTCCATCTCTCTCTGCCCCTCCCCTGCTCTCTCTCTCTCTTAAATATAAATAAACATTTAAAAAAAGAACAATATCACCTTTACAAAGCTCAAAAGCAAGCAATGCTGAACAATTTATTGTTTAGAGATGCATAAGTATATGATGAAGCTATTTAAAAAAAAAGAGGGGTGCCTGGATGGTTCAGTAAGTTAAAGCATCTGACTCTTGATCTCAGCTCAGGTCTTGATCTCAGGGTTGTGAGTTCAAGCCCCACATTGGGCTCCATGCTGGACATGAAGCCTACTTTAAAAAAATGAAAAAGTGAATAATAAACTCAAATTCCAGAGTGTGGTTACCTCCAGTAGGGAAGGTCAGAAGATAAGTAGCTTTACAATGCAACTGCTGTTTTAGTTCTTTTGTTGGATGCTGCCTTCACAAATGTTCATTTTGTTACTAGGCTTCCTAACTTAAATATACATATCGTTCATGGATGTAAATGTTATTTAATTTTAACACTGGGGAGGAAAAAGATTGATTTTTTTCTGGCTTCCCAACTCAAACAGCTTGGACCAGACAAATCTCACAGCATTATGGTCATTTACCCTGTTCCTAGCCATGTACTAAATGTCAACCCTCTTAGAAATTATATTCTGCCAATTGTGGACAGGACACAAGAAGTGAAAGAGGATGCCTTAGAGCAACATTGTCTACAGTAGCCAAATTATGGAATCAGCCCAAGTGTCCATCAACTGATGAATGGATAAAGAATATATGCCATACACACACACGCACGCATGCACACACTCACAGTGGAACATTACTCAGCCATAAAAAAGAATGAAATTTTGCCATTTGCAATGACATGGTTGGAGCTAGAGGGTATTATGCTAAATGAAATAAGGCAGAGAGAGAAAGACAAAAATACCATATTATTTCACTCATATTTGGAATTTAAGAAAAAAAAACAAATAAGCAAAGGGGGAAAAAAGAGAGAGACAAAGCAAGAAACAGACTCTTAACTGTAGAGAACACACTGATGGTTACCAGAGGAGGGGGGGTGGGTGAAATAGGTGATGAGGATTAAGGAGGGCACTTGTGATGAGCAACAGGTGTTATATGAAAGTATTGTATCACTATTGTACAGCTGAAACTAATACTACAATGTATGTTAACTGGAATGTGAATAAAAACTTAAAAATAAAAACAAGTGAAAGAGGAAATTTTATTAGATAATGGAAAGAAAGACTTGCTTTTTATTCATTTGAGCACCAGCTACAGCACGTGTGCTCAGTACTGGGGATGGCATATTTAGCCAACTTGTCCCTTAGGACTTACAGTCTAGTGAGAAAGAGAGACAAATAGCTGTTCGTTTCCTTCTTTTTGATTTGTGTGTGTGTGTGTGTGTGTGTGTGTGTGTGTGTGTGTGTGTGTGTGTGT
>NW_024412415.1:18461169-18538528 GCF_014898765.1 Herpailurus yagouaroundi | reverse complement strand
TGTGTGTGTGTGTGTGTGTGTGTGTGTGTGTGTGTGTGTGTGTGTGTCTGCATGCATGCCAAGAGAACTTTGGGGTGTGATGAAAGGACAAGTTTGAAGATCTGGAAAATGAATAGGACTTGGGTCAGAAATGGAAGAGATTACCAGGCAGAGGGAACAGCAGTATGTGCGGAGGCCCAGGCTGAAATGTTTTTGCAGATGTCTTGAATCTGAATTATTATACAGCTGAAAGCTTGTTTCTTCCCTGGCACAGCTGAGTGACATAATACCTTCCCATCAATAACAAAAGTGTTCTCCAAGGCTGTGGTTTTCAAGGCTGGGGAGGAGTGGGCAGAGGGTTTTATATTCCTCTAAGGGAACAAATTAGGTTGGTGGAGGAGAGGTGGGGAGAAAATAGGTGCTGACTAAAAAGCTTCACAGGTGATTCTAATATAATTACAGGTTGAGAATTAGAACACTTATATGGAGGGTTTAAGGCAAATGACTTTTATTTTTGCCCCTTTATTTACCATTTTTCTGGAATAATCTATAGTTCCATAGTTTTATATTTGTAGACAGAGATATAATACATAGTGGAATGAAGTCAGCTGTGTGCTTTTGAAAGCAAACTTGAGTGAGATAGTAGGAGAATAACAATAGCAAGGAACTAGCTGGGAGGTGGGGTGAAATAGATGATGAGGGTCTGATTGTATGTCATCGTCAGCAAAGGTGGAGAAAACGGGTAGGCAAAACTTGAGAGATATATCAAAAGTAGAGAAGACATCATGGAGAACAAAAATGAGAGAGGAACGGACTCCTATGGTTCTGGTTTGGGATGCTGGTGCTTGGATACACCATTAGCCCTACAGGGTGGCTGTGTTGATGTAAATATAAAGATACAACATTTCAGAATAGCCCACCCACTCAAGCATATTCTTAAGAGAGGTGGGCTCTCTGGCCTACACACAGATTTGAGATGTAAAATCAAGTAGTCCTCACAGGAACATGTTACTGAATGGGGAAGACATGATGTTAGCATGCTAGTGAGGTGAAGATTGTAGGTTCAGTCCTTTAGGTCTGGTTTGTATTTCCCAGTGTTGGTGGGCAGTGATAGGTACTTTCATTCCAACCAGCTGCCTACCATTGGACACACAAGAACCATGAAGAACGAGTACCAAAGGTTAGCCCAAATCTGTTCCTGCTGGTAAAGAAACAAAAGCATGGGGCACCAGGATGACTCAGTCAGTTAAGTGTCTAACTTTGGGTCAGGTCATGATCTCATGGTTGGTGAACTTGAGCTCTGCATCAGGCTCTGCACTGACAGCTCAGGGCTTGGAGCCTGCTTCAGATTCTGTTGTCTCCCTCTCTCTCCGCCCCTCCCCCACTGGCGCTCTCTCTCTCACTCTCTCTCTCTCTCTCTCTCTGTCTGTAATCCTCTGTAACAATTGGTCAGGAGCCCTGTGTCTATAAGTGAAGACAACAGAGGAGGGTATAGAAGCACAGGTGTATTGGAGGGCAGACAGGTACTGGCAAGTATTGGTTTTTGTCACTTTCACCAGAATGCAAATTTTGCTTTTCCAAAACTAGTCTAGTTTACACAGTTGTTCCCCCATGAGCCCCCATTTTTTTAAATAATTGTTTTTAATTAATAAATGTTTATTTTTGAGTATGTTCTATGTGCACATTGTGTTTTAAAAGTTAAACAACACGGTGGGGCGCCTGGGTAACTCAGTTGGTTAAGCATCCTCAGTGACCTGATTTTGGCTCAGGTCATGATCTCATGGTTCATGAGCTCAAGATGCGTTGGGCTCTGAGCTGACAGTGTGAAGTCTGCTCAGGATCCTCTCTCCGCCTCTCTCTCTGCTCCTCCCCTGTTCAAGTGTGCATGCACGCGCACTATCTCTTTCTCAAAATAAATACATAAACTTCTAATTAATTGCTTGATTAAGAAAAGTTAAACAACATAGAAAGGTATACAGAGAAAACCAAGTTCTCCTCCTAATCTATTACCTCAGTACCCAATCCCCCTGCCCTAGAGACAACTCTTGTTACCAGTTTCTTGTGTGTCTTTTAGAGATAGTCTATGGCTTTTCAACTATGTGAGCATGCATGTACATGCCTGTGCATGTGTGTGTGCATGCATGTGTATCCCTCTTTTAAAATAATCAAGGACCTCTTCCCTCTCCCAAATAACTTTCTGGGAAAAAGATTGAATGCTTCTTGCTTCCTTTATTCTGCTCTTTTGACTGACAGTTGCCTTCCTGTAAATATATTTATATGCCCAGCAAGGTACTGCCCAGTGCAATTATCTGAACACTGAAATTAAGGACTAGCACCAGGAGGGTGACCACCCTTCTGGGTATATTGAAAGTGGTATCAAGTGTTTCATTAAAGTGCTTTAATCCAGTTCTTTTATGAAAGACAACTTAATATAGGAAAGTTGTTCAAAATTTAAGCTTATATAAATATATGCTATCTACCACCCAGCCTCCCTATTTTAAAGTAATATAACACCCAGATGCAGATACTATATCATTTTAGAACACTGCCTTCAATACAATGATAGAGGTTTTTAATCAGTTAATTATTGTACTGTATATATATTTAATTTTAGACCCTGGTTTTGTCATGGCATAACCCTAGTAAACATTTTTACTATTTGTTGCATACCTACCATGTCTAGGCACCCTGTATCTTTTTATAATTTTTTATAATTTCATTTTTTAAATAATTTTGTAAACTTTTTATAATTTAAATTTTTTATAATTTCATTTTTAATTCCAGTGCTCTAAAAAAATAACTTATTTGTAAAAGAAAATGTTATTCAAGAAAAAAAGATGACAAGGGGTGGACTGGCTGGCTCAGTCGGTGGAGCATGTGACTCCTGATCTGAGGGTTGTGAGTTCAAGCCCCACACTGGGTGTGGAGATGGCTTAAAAATAAAATCTTTAAAGAAAAAAAGAAAGAGGGGTGGCTGGGTGGCTCAGTCTGTTGGGTATCCAACTCTTAATTTTGGCTTGGGTCATGATCCCAGGGTTGTGGGATGGAGCCCCACATCAGGCTCCAGGCAGGCAGGGAGCCTGCTTGGGATTCTTTCTGTCTCTCCATCTGCCCCTCTCCCTTGCTTGTGCTCTCTCACTCTCTCTCTAAAATAAAAAAAATTAATCTTTATAAAAAAAGAAGAAAAAAGATGACAAGAATCACCCATAACACCCCCCACACAGAGATAACCCCCCTTTTAAAGAATATTCTTCTAATCTTTTCTCATTGGGATGATACATACAAACTATTTTACAGCTTTTAAAATTAAAAACTCCCATATTATTACATTTATGGTAGAACATTCAAAAATACATAAAAGAATAATGGAGACAATAAAAATTCCTGATAATTCCATCATCCCTCCCCCCTCCCAAATACCTCATGACTAGCATTCATTCATTTAACAGATGTGAATAGATAAGGTGTTTATGATTTGCAGGAAAGCAGAGATCAACAGAGAAAAACAAAGACAGTTCCTTCTACTCCTAGAGCACTCTATGTCAGAAAATATTACACATTTTGTGTTTTATAGCTATGCTGTCATTTAAGCAATCCCCTATTTTTGGACACTTGGGTTGGTCCATAAATTGATTGGGTAAGCATAAATTTATATGACTTTATTATACCTTAAATAAAGTATCATAACTGACATAAACTTTCTGACAACCTTTTCTATCATTGTACATTCAGTGATTTTAGGGGTTTTTGTTTGGCTTCGTTTTTTCAATTACTAAGGAATGACACAGCAGTCAGCCACATTATACATAAAACTTTACTAAATATCTGTTTTATTCCTTCAAACTTAATTTGTAATTATTAAGATAATACATGCAGGATGTAGAAATTTTGGAAAATATGATACATTATAAACAATACAACAGAGTCAAATTATCCATCCCATAATCCAGAATAATACCTGGGTATAGTTTCGTTTCCCTCTGGGTTTTTAAAAGTACAAAAATAAAGATACATTAAAAATTTTTATTTTTCACAAAATTGAGCTCATAGAGAATTTAAAATTGAACATATTTCAGTGCCATTAAATATTATCCAAAGCTTGATTTTAAAATTTTTTCTTTGGAAATTATTTCACAAATTTTAAAAGGTACAAAAATAAAATGGTACCAAGAACATCCATAAATCATTTTCCCAATTGTTAGCAGGACCCACTGACCAGTTGTTTACATTTGACCCCACTTGCTTAAATGTACACACATGCTCAAGCACTCATACTCCCACTCTGTGTCTGTCTGTCTCACATATACACACACACACAGACATTTTTTTCCATGAATCATTTGAGGTTAAGTTATAAACATCTGGTCTCTTTCCCCTAAATACTTGAGTGTATTTCCAAGAGCACAGCTATTCCCTTATGCAGCTACACTTCACTTTTGTCAGTTGACCCAGTAATGTCCTTCATAGCATTGTTCTCCTCCAAGACAGAATCCAGTCTTAGGCTGAGCTGTCTCATATCTCCTTTTTTTTTTTCTTTAATATGAAACAATTCCACGGCCTTACTTCATCTTTTATAGCATTGACATGTTTGAAGCATACTATCCCCACTTTATTTTTTGTTTGATATTTCCTCGTGATTGGATTGAGGGGATGCTTTCTTACCCAGAAAGCTGCATGAGTGAAGTGTGTCCTCTCAGAGGATCACATCTCGAGGCCACAAAGTCTGTCTGTCCCTCACCTAACTGGTGAGTTTATTTTGATCACCCAGCCAAGCTGTTGCCAAGTTTTTCCGCTGTATAATTGCAGTTGTGTTTTTTTTTTTTTCTTTCTTACAACTAATAAGCAATCTGGATAGAGACACTTTAAGGTCATGCAAATAGCCTTGTTTGAAAAATTCCCCATAGATTTGGCTTCTACTGATTCTTGCCTGATCTATTGTTTATCACAATGCTTTTATTTTTTTATTTTTTTAACGTTTTATTTATTTTTGAGACAGGGAGAGACAGAGCATGAACAGGGGAGGGTCAGAGAGAGGGAGACACAGAATCGGAAACAGGCTCCAGGCTCCGAGCCATCAGCCCAGAGCCTGACGCGGGGCTCGAACTCACGGACCGCGAGATCGTGACCTGGCTGAAGTCGGACGCTTAACCGACTGCACCAGCCAGGCGCCCCGAGAGGGAGAATCTTAAGCAGACTCCATGCTCAGCATGGTGCTCCATGCAAGGCTTGGTCTCACAGCCCTGGGATCATGACCTGAGCTGAAATCAAGAGTTAGATGCTCAACTGACTGATCCACCCAGGTGCCCCAATTATAGCCTATTAAGTGTGAAATAGCATTATGTCTAAAAAAGGTGCAAACCTTAATTAACAATACATTATTGCTAAAACATGTGAACCATCATCTGAACTTTAGCAAGTCATAACCACTGATCACAGATCACCATAACAAATGTAATGAAAAAGTTTGAAATATTTTAAGAATTACCAAAGTGTGACACAGAGACACAGAGTAAATGCTGTTGGAAAAATGGCACCAATACACTTGCTCCATGAAGGTTGCCATAAACCTTCAATTTGTAAAAAAAAATAAATAAAAATAAGTAAAAATAAAAATAAAGCAATATCCACAAAGCACAATGAAACATTGCATATCCCTTCCTCTACAGTGAGAACCCGGCACCCATAACATCTCTATTTTTGTTTTTCTCTCCCCCACCCACACTTACTCATTTACTCAATCGTATCATACATCTAAAGTAATTTCACCCATACCCATAAAATAAACAAATCTGCTATAAAAATTTTTGTTAGGGTTTATTTTCAATTCTTCCCCCATACATATGCCCCAGCATCCCTTGGGAACTTGTTAGAAAAAGTCCTACTGATTCAGTCCTACTGATTCAGAAACCCTGTGGTAGAGCCCAGTGTTTTTATAAGCTCTGGAAGTGATTCTAAACCTAAAGTTTGAGAGGCATAGCTGGAAATGTGCACCATGGGTTTATGATATGTATGTGTGTGTGTGTGTGTGTGTGTGTGTGTGTGTGTGTGTATGTGTGTGTGAACACACATAACCATGCATTATTATGTAAAGTTATACTTTAAACATATCAAAATAGGGGAGCCTGAGTTAAGCATCCAGCTGTGGCTCAGGTCATGATGATTTCATAGTTTGTGGGTTTGAGCCCCGCATCAGTCTCTGTGCTGACAGCTCAGAGCCTGGAGCCTGCTTTGGATTCTGTGTCTCCCCCTCTTTCTGCCCCTCCCCCACTCATTCTCTCTCTATCTCAAAAATAAACATTAAAAAAAACATATTTAAATATAAAACAGGTCTAGTGCAGACAAATAGAGGTTCTTCTATCACAGCATGGGTGTGAGGGTGTAATGTAAAAGAAAATAGGGGCGCCTGGGTGGTGCAGTCGGTTAAGCGTCCGACTTCAGCCAGGTCACGATCTCGCAGTCCGTGAGTTCGAGCCCCGCGTCGGGCTCTGGGCTGATGGCTCAGAGCCTGGAGCCTGTTTCCGATTCTGTGTCTCCCTCTCTCTCTGCCCCTCCCCCGTTCATGCTCTGTCTCTCTCTGTCCCCAAAATAAATAAACGTTGAAAAAAAAAAAAAAAGAAAAGAAACACTGTAGCTCTATTTTCTCTTCCTGGTGCCAGCCCAGGAGGATAATCAGGAGGCAGAGAGGGAGGGTGAGTGTGAAGTACCCTAACCTACCAGAGGGGGTGCCCTCCAATTCCACAGCTGTCTCCTCTCTGAAGTAGACAACTGAGAGTACAGTCAAGATGGAGGAGGTGCAGTCAGTGCTGAAAAGGCTCACACCTGTTCCCCGTTTTCCCCTAACCTCTTCTTTCTTGAGAATCACCATATAAATCCCTCTGCCTCCAGCATTGAACACATGGATGCTTCTGCCCTAATTCCCTACATACTCACTTCTCCTCTACGGATTTTTATGATAGTCAACATACCTAGGTTTTTCAGGGACAACTTCATGGTGGAGAAAGGGAAAAGAGTTACCTGGACCTTCCCTGGCCCCAGTGGAAGATCCTACCAACCAGGCTTTCCTAAACCTAAAATCAAAAGGCATCACCTGCTGCTTTTCTTAAAATGCAGATTCCCAGGCCACTTCTAAAATTCTGATTGGGTCAGTCTGTAGTCTTGACAAGTGTGTGGAGTGATTCTTTTGACCTTCGCAAGTTCTGAAATACTGGCATAGGAGCAAGTGGCTGTCCAACTTGGGCATCTGAATTACCTGGGAAGTTTGTTTAAACTGTGTATTTGTGAATCCCGTTTTCTCAGAGAATCGAATTCAGTAGGGATAAGATGAGGTTCTAGAGTGTATTTTGAACAAACCCCCTCGTCATGTGCCCAGGTGATGCTGATGTATTTGGCCCACAAACACATCAGTTAGAATTTCTTCTCTGGACTCTAGACCCTGCTTACTTGGAGTGTGTTCAGAGACCAGCAGCTAGGCATCACCTGGAGCTTGTTTCTTTTGCAGACTCTTAGGCCGCA
Organism: Herpailurus yagouaroundi; assembly: GCF_014898765.1. Lineage (NCBI taxonomy): Eukaryota > Metazoa > Chordata > Mammalia > Carnivora > Felidae > Herpailurus > Herpailurus yagouaroundi. The sequence goes on along the minus strand of NW_024412415.1, from coordinate 18,531,037 downwards.
CCCAGAACAGCTGAATCATAATCTTCACAAGATACCCAAACGATTCAAGTTTGTACACCAAGTTTGAAAAACACTGATGTAGAGTACTGGTTCTCAACCTGACTATGTATATGTTAGAATCACCTCGGGAGCTTTAAAAAATCTCAGGGCTGGGCCTCTGCTAGACTGAATAAGTCAGTATCTCTGGAGATAGGTTTCAGGCAGCAATGTTTTTGAAGTTTCTCAGGTGATTCCTATTTATAACCAAGGCTAGGAACTTCTGAGGATCCTTCTAGACTCTCCCACTGCAAAATTCAGGCCAGAATGGAGACCCAGGGTGCAAGGAATGACACCTCTCACTCCTCAATCAAAGGTCTCCCGGGGCGCCTGGGTGGCTCAGTCAGTTGGGCATCTGACTTCAGCTCAGGTCATGATCTTATGGTCCATGAGTTCGAGCCCTGTGTCGGGCTCTGTGCTGACAGCTCAGAGCCTGGAGCCTGCTTCCGATTCTGTGTCTCCCTCTCTCTGACCCTCCCCCACTCACACTCTGTCTCACTCTCTCTCTCAAAAATAAATAAACATTAAAAAGAAAATTTTTTTTTTTAAAAAAAGTTCTCCCAACAGCCAGAGGTCCTACACAAAAAAATCCAATGATTTGGCAGTTACCAGAAGTAAAAGAAACAAAATATTTCATTTCACCTTATATGTAAATCATTCTTCATCTGAGTTTTTCAACCCTTGATTTGACTGCATCCCTGTATTTGAGGGATGTATGGACCAGTCACCACCCAGACTGAGCAAAGACAGACACAGCATGTTTCTGTCCTCTGATGACCAGTGTCCCCACCTGAGCATTTTATCTGGGTGAGGCTGATAAACTTGTTCAGCTTGTTTCAATGCTACTCCCAGCTTGTTTCAATGCTTCAGCCCAAATTCAGCCCCTCTGCATCTTCTGCTCTTCCACTCTGTTACTATAGTCCCCTCCTTACCTGGCCCTGACCTGCCTTCTGACTCGGTCATAAGAGTAATGGCAGTGCTCCCTCTCCCTCTTTCTCACTCAAAGAGAGAGAGAGAGAGGGAGGGAGGAAGGGAGGGAGAGAGAGAGAGAGAGAGAGAGAAAGTAAGTCAACCTTTATGGGGTGCCTGGGTGGCTCAGTGGGTTGAGCGTCCGACTCTTGATTTTGGCTCAAGTCATGATCCCAGGGTCATGAGATTGAGTCCCACGCTCAGTGTGGAGCCTGTTAAGATTTTCTGTCTCCCCCCCCCCCCCTGGGCCCCTCGCCTCCCCCTCTCTCTCTCTCTCAAAAAAAAAAATTGGAGGTTATTTTTGAAGGAATTCAATTTTAGAACTTTCAATTGCTGTGAATATTATAAAGTATTATACATGGCTATTGATTAAAGAAATAGGATCGAAAAATTAAGACTTGCAATTCACAATAGGCCTATATGAGATAATAACACATCATAAGCGTGAAATTCATCAGGTCTACCATTTGTTTTGACTTTTAGAGGAATCAGCATCATAACTAGGGCATGAATATCACTTGTTTCCAATTATTAGGGTCTAAACTATTGAGGGGCTCCTTAAGATGAGGGATACTGATATAGTAAAATTCCAGTGGGTCAGGCATAAACAGAAGTTTAGGAATTTAAAAATCAGAATCCCTGAGGATTCTGAGAATCCTCAGAGTTTCAGAGAAAAGAGCCATGTTACTAACTGAATGAGCAGGTACAAGACAGCCGTGTTGCTTCCTGCTGGTTCCTTTGAAGCTGCAATGCAGGGAAAGAGTATCGTGGAGAAATACTGGGTATTTCTTCCTGTGAGTGTCAAAAAGCTTGAGCTTGTGCTCAGGAAAATTGTGTGTGTGTGTGTGTGTGTGTGTGTGTGTGTGTGTGTGTGAGAGAGAGAGAGAGAGAGAGAGAGAGAGAGAGAGAGAGAGATTGTCAATGCCCAGCAAGAGGACAAAGCAAGTCTCACAGGGATATGAAAATTTATTCATTCAATGAGGATACTCAGCTCACCTTTCTGGTTCAGGTTCAGCCAGTACTGGAGGGAACACAGAACAAATGGGAGAAGACAAATTTTGTGGGGAGAAAAACTAAGATAGTCTAGAACCACACAAAAAAGGTTGTTTGAGGGGCCACAGAGAGTAAAGGCTTGTGTGATTCCCTAGTACCCTCCTGGTTTGTGTCTGAGGAATACCTGAGCCACATCTCCTCATCTCCTCCAGTACCATCACAGGGCCCTGCGCAGGCTGGAATCCCGGCTCCACTGTGGTGACCTCAGGACAGTCCCTGAACCCCTAAGCCTCAGGCTGCCCATTTGTAAACTAGACATAATAATAGTACCTACTTCCCATAGTTGTTGAGAGGCTCTGTAAGGTGATACACGTGCAGAGTTTAGCACAGGGGAAGCAGCCATGCGTTTCAGATGATCCTGTTCCACTTCTCCCAAGCACAGGCAGCCTCTGCCTTCCTGGGATCATAAAGTACGATAGCCTCACCTGTTGGCCATAGCCTATTGAGTTTTACCTAGAGAAGAGAGGTGGATAGAAATATTTCATATGCTGACTCCAGAAGGACTCCAGACAGCAGATGCCTGGAAAGACGGTCTCTGTCCTAGATGGCTCTGTTAAAGAAGCAAACCAGGTGGGGTAAGGAGAGGTTCAGGTGACTTTTCCAACCAGAATTTGTGTGGTTTTTAAAACATTTTTAACGTTTATTCATTTTTGAGAGACAGAGCATGAGAGGGGAGGGGCAGAGAGAGAGAGGGAGACACAGAATCTGAAGTAGGCTCCAGGCTCTGAGCTGTCAGCACAGAGCCTGATGCGGGGCTTCAACTTGTGAACTGCGAGATCATGACCTGAGCCGAAGTCAGACGCTCAACTGACTGAGCAACCCAGGTGACCCTCGAACCAGAATTTGATAGGGCACATTCTCCCACCTTTAGCTGCTCCCCAGCTGCTCCACTGGGTCAGCTCTAGCTTCCTTTCAGAGCCCATATCCACATGAAGATAGCTGTCCCCTGCCCCTCTGCATCCCTATCAAAACGAGTTTCCCTCTCCCAGGCCAGAGTGGGTGTACTGTCCCTGCAAAGCCGAATTCCCTCTGTGTCCTCTCCTGTGCTGCTCACTCTCCTGGATGGGCTCACTGTAATCCTTTCAGCCATAGCAAAACAGGTCTGATAACTGGCCGCTGCCCCCTGGCCCACTGCTCCTGTATTGGCTCACCTTGGCTGTGGGTTCCCTGGGCTCCCTTTCACCAGCTGTTTCTGCCCATTTAACCATTTTGGAAGAAGTTTTGATGATGTGTCCATTGTGCTGACATCTGCCTCCAGGGCACAGTGGGTTGAAGGTTCCCCCACCCAATCAGCTGTGTGCCCATAGACAAGTCACCTAACCTCTCTGACATTGTTTCTTCATCTATAGAGAAAGAAGTAATACCCATTTCTGCCTCACTTGAGTTTTGTGGGGATCACCTAGGAAGGTTCAATGGTGATGTTTTAAGCACTGTAAAGCAAGAAACAGGGGTGAGTTATAGGGATCATTTCTGGCTGGGAATGTCTGCAGGTTTCTATTAGACCTTCCACGTGCATGCCCAGAAGAGTTTCCACTGGTGCTCTGGCTACCCGCAAACTCACAGACATAAGCAAAGCTAGCTTGTGTCCAGCAGGGTATACTGATTGGCTCTACCTCCCTCTGCTGGGCATCACAGTTTCCAGACAATGTATGCAGGAGTTCACTTCCTGTGCAAAGGCTGCCCTTGACCCCATCAGCTGGAACTCACTGGAATTGCTTTTTAAATTACACACAATGCATTGTTCTGTGTCCTCTAAATCTGCCAATTAAAAAGCTACATCATTCCAAAAACAACTGGGAGCCTGGATTATAAAAATATGCATAATATAGCAAAATAACTCAAGGCAAGGCAGGTAACATTATGACCCAGTACTCCTGGAGTCTGAGCTATAATTCAGAAGCTGTTGTGGCCTGTACTCTAGTTGTTTGAGCTCCACAGTGTAGGTATTGGCCTGTTCAAATGGGCTCGGAAACCTGCCACATTCACTTCCATAGTTTCCCTTTTTATTTATTTTTTTTTAAATGTTTACTTATTTTTGAGACAGAGAGTACACACGGGGAAGGGGCAAAGAGAGAGGGGGACAGAGGATCTGAAACAGGCTCTGCACTAATAGCATAGAGCCCAAAATGGGGTTCAAACTCACAAACCATGAGCTCATGACCTGAGCCGAAGTCGGACGCTCAACCAATTGAGCCGCCCAGGCACCCCAGTAATTCCCCTTTTTGTATCTCTCCCAACCACTATCTTCTTTTACTAAAATCTGTTTCATTTGCATTCTTGCTCCTCCACATAGAGTCTGCCTTGAAAGCAGCTTCAGCCGTCAAGAGAGGGTCTTTGGGGGCTCAGTAGATATGAGGAGCCGACCCCTGCTTGTCCTGGCTATAGTTCAGAAGAGGCAGACAGGGAGTGATAACAGAGGACTCACCCTGCGTACATGCTCAGCTACTTCTTTCGTGAATAATTTTATTAAGATATAATTTATATGGTATACAATTCACCCACTTAAAATGCATAATTCAGTGGTTTTAGTATACTTACAGAGCTGTGCAACTATCCCCACAACCAGTTTTAGAATCTTTTCATCACCTGCCCCAAAAAGAAACCCTGTACCCATGAGGAGTTACTGGTATTTCCTCTTACCACCCACTCAGCTTTAGGTAACCACCAACCTACTTTCCGTCCCTGTGGCTTTGCCTATTCTGGCCCAGCTGCTTTTTTTACCCTTTCTTGGCTTCCCTGAAGCCCCAAGCTCCCCTGAGCAGAGTATGCAAGGATGAAGGTGGGTTGAAGGGTTGAGTATGCAGGGATGAACGTGGGCAAGCCCATCAGAAATCTGGGTAGAATTTTGGGGTGTGCTTTTACCTTACCAGTGCACCCCACCTGACCCTGGAGCCTCAAGGGGCCTGAGGGCCTGAGCAGCTGCCTGCATTCTCCTCCAAACCGAGGCCAGACCTCCTGTGAATGACAGGGGGCATCACAGGGTCACCTGCTCAAGAATACTCTGCCTTGCAGGTTGTGGATTTCGGCCCCAGCATTGGCCTTTAGGGCAAAGACACCGGCTCTCTAGAAGGCCCCTATTAAAATGCCACACCGTCCTGAGATGGCAAGGCAATTTCATGGTGCCCTGGAAATTTCAGCTTTCCCCTTTACTTCTCTCTGACCCATCTCCCTTGGGATCCTGTTAGGATGGCAGACACTTGGGCAGTTGTTTGGAGGGAGAAGATATTTTGCCATAGCACAGGGTAGGCATACAGTCCTCCTTCAATGTATTACATTCAGACCACCAAATGAATCCAATTTGAACCCCCCAGGCCTGGTTCTTTCACCCTGCCTCTCTGGGGTTCTCCATCCAGACATCAAGGCTAAAACTGCCCTCCCCGCAGGTTAAGTGCCTAAATTTCATTCAGCCTATCATATGTAGTCCTCATAGTGCATTGCTGAGATTTAGTAATGTCTCTAAAGTGACAGACGCGTGATTTGTTTCTCATTTGGCCCCATTCCCATTTTATTCTATCAGATAGGCATGACTGCTTAGAAGTGAGCCCCCAGTCCTGATTTTCACTTGTGTGTATGTACATCTACCCCCCGCCTCTGCCACAACACTTAGTCCTTCTTAGTAAAACTAAGGTAAGCTGGACTTTTCCTTTTTTTTAAAAAAAATTATTTATTTTGAGAGAGAGCAAGAGGGCATGCACAAGGATGTGTGTGTGTGTGGGAGAGAGAGAGAGAATCCCAAACAGGCCCCACACTGTCAGCGCAGAGCATGATACAGGGCTCGATCTCACGAACTGTGAGATCATAACCTGAGACGAGATCAAGAGTCAGTCACTTAACCAAATGAGCCACCCAGGTGCCCCAAGCTAGAATTTTCTGAAGGACTTTTACAAAGTATGTCTAAGAATAACGCAATTTATGAAGCCAAATTTTCTTTCTTTCTTTCTTTTTTTTTTTTTTAGTAAGTCAGTCAATACATGTTTATGGAGCCAGGCATTGTTCTGGTACCCAAGATGCAGTAGTGAATAAGAAGAGCCTACTTATTAGTGGCAGGGGTGATGGGTGATGTAAGTTTCTATCCAGGCACCAGTTCCTATCAAATGCAAGACTCTGTGCTTCTGAAGCTCAATTTTCTGATCCTATCTGATAATATCATTTACCATACATGCAGGTCTTATTCCCCTTCCCACCTCACTGGAAGGTGTTCTGCCCAACCATCTTCTCTCTTTAATCCCCTCGGCCACCTCTGCCTGCCAGGAGTGAGATGGAGGTAGTACTGGTACGTGGGTGGTCTGACAAAAGAGAGGGCATGGACTGGAAAGATTGCCCAGCTATCCCTAGTGTGAACAGTTTCAATGCTCACACTTGTCCAGGTGCCCATTAATGACATAGAAACCCATAGTCCTGAACAAGGTCTGTACTGCCTGCTGCTCCCTCTGGAGTGATGTAGAAAGCCTTTATATACATCAAGTCATAGAGTTGCACCTTGAAGGGACTATAAGTCATTAGTCCAATCCCTTCATTGTACAGTTAAGGAACCTGGACCCAGCTTGGTTAAATGACTTAATCCAGACGTTTGACTAATTGATGACAGAGTCAGAGCAAGAGCCCAAAGCTTCTGACGACTAGTGCAATGCTTTTTATAAAACCTTCCTCCCTCATAGATGGATAAGATGGAGTATACATTGACTATACCTGGACCCACAGTACACTCTCAGTAAGTACATGTTGAAACATACACAAGAAGGTAGCCTTATTCCAGTACACAATTTCATCCGATGTGAAGCAGCCAACTCTGGGACAAATTATCAAGAAAGTCAGGAAGCAAGTTAAATAAATTGTCCTACAATTTTCACGAAAAGGTAGCAACCCAGTAAAAATATAAGCTGCAATGGTTTAATGGCTCAGAATCCTAGGAGGGCAAATGCTTACCTGTTCTCAATGTCTGTGGTCCTGGTTGCTGTAAATATTTTAACCTCCAGAGCTCATAACATTTAGAAGTCAAAGCAACTATGAGGAATGTGAGTTTTTGTTTATCACGTTCATTCAGATGAACGCAGATCTGGATTATTTGCAGAACTGGCTGATGATCCTGCAGAGCCATTACTTGCTGTCTTTGAGAAGCCATAAGGTGAGAGGAGATGTGCTACAAAGTCAATATAGTGGCTATATATTCTAAAAGACAAAGTAAGGTTGCGTTGGAAATTATTTAACAGAGGTGATAATAGACTTTGGAAACCAGGAGAGACACTGCAGCCATGCATTAATTGACTGACAGGGCTTTTGAGTACACAGAGGCCTTGAAGCATAGTCTGCTCATTTAAAGAAGGAAGAAAAAAAGATCAAGTGACGTGTCCAAGTTCATGCAACATACTAGAGGCAGAGCAAATATTCCAACCTACTGTGTAAATTCAATATTTATACTTGTATCATGACTGAAGAAGAAAATTAATTTGCACACATCTGGAATACTCCCTTAAGGGTTTATAGTTTTAATAATCACTTCAACATATATTGTCTTATTTAGTGATTATTTTAATCCTGTGATGAAAGAAGGCCATTGTTCTGTTTTGCAGCTGGGTGAGCTAAGACTCAAAGAAAGTGAGGGACTTTTCCAAGATCACACATCTACCATTGGTCACAGAGCTGGGACTTGAGCTGTGTCCTGAGCCCATGTTCATCTACAAAGTTATCTTATAAATGTATCTGGCTTTATAAATGTCTTCCAGGCCAGTATGTCTGTGCCCACATGCTCCTAGACAAATTTTTGGCAGATTTTGCATAACTCAGTCAGCACTTTAGATACTGTAAAGTCCTTTCTGTCATTAAATCAGGAAACTGGATACAAGTTGATGAAGGAATGCTTGCCCAACAACAGATTCTAAGATGTTACTGTCTACCATGCTTTATAGAGTATGTTCCAAGACAGGATCTCTTAAACCCTATGTAGTCAAGGGCTAGTTGTTTGTTTATAATTTTCATCTGTCCTGGAACAATAGTTTTGATAACACAATTAAAAATGTATTACTAGGACAATAATAACCCACTTGAATGTTGTAGCAATACCAAAGTGCCATGAAAATTTCTAACTGCTTCTTCTCAATTTTCTGTCCTGATCTTCTGCAGGTCAGTGGGAGTTCACAGACCAGTATGGGCCTGCCAGCCACATTTTGAGAAACACTGTTCTAAGTAATGCCATTCCTGAGAGAAAGTCCCTGAATAAAGAGCTCCTTAATCAAAGACGCTTGGGAGACCCCATAAGTATCAGTGCACATTAGTATATTAAATTGGGGAGACCCCCAAGTGTCAGTGCACATTAACATATAAAGGCTCTAAGAAGTCCTGCATTTAAGAAGCTTTTTTAATCCTTATTACTCACTAGTTCCCAAACTGACCTCAATAACTCAGGTTATTGTTATTGGATACCTTTCAACATCCTGCAGAATTCATATTTCTTGAAATACAGTTGGCTCAGTCTTGCCAACTATGGGCAAAGCACAGGTCCCAGGCATGCCTAAAATGAGAGCCTCTGTCTTTTACCCATATCCTCATGTTCTGCCTTAAAAAATAATTCTTTACCATCTTTTATTCTTGTAGCACCCAAAGTCATGCTCTGCCTTTTACCATCTCTCATGCCTACTTCTGCCTCCCACTTAGTACTCACTGTGGGTACTTGCCCACAGAGAAGATCAAAGTCTCCTAGGATAGTCCCCACTACACTTTGCCACTGCATCCTGCAAATACACTAGCTGTGCACCTTCATAAAAGTGACTCACGACAGGTCATCTTCCTCTACAACACTACCTTTCACAAGCAATAAGTATCCTCTTCCCTTTAATCCATTTCTATGATGAATACTTATCTATTTTTAATGGAAACTATATAGCTAAACAAGAAGTATAACTTTCACATAAAACACATGCAGTGGTTTTCCCTGAGCAGCGGTATCTCTTGTCACACCTCACTCTCACTCCTCTCCTCTTGCTCCCTCCCTTGCACACTGTGTGGACTCTCATGACCTCCATTTGGTAGTCTCCAGGGTAATCTCTACCCTGAAATTTATCCCATAAAAATCTCAAAGCATTTCTCTCATTCATATTCTCTTAACAGTTTTAACAATTGTAGTTCTGTAGAGCCTTTCTGAAGCATGATTTTACTTCTGTGGGTTGTTCCTCCTAGCCTTAGTTAAGGTCACCCAGTGAGCCTCAGCAAGCTTTAGTCCCCTTTTTATTCTACTGATATCTCTGCATTCTTATTCACAGAGTTCTCTGCAGATATACCACATTCACTGAGTCATAGCCACCCCCCCTACAATACTTACCCTTCTATCCAGGCACTATGCCAGCATGCCCTGGATATACAGAATGAGACAGCCAGGTGCCCTGTTCCTGGAATATCTCACTTCCCAAGTTCTGGCATTGTGACATCTGTAATGCTTGAGAGTTCCGGGAGGAAACTTCCAAACTGCATTTCCCCAACATTAGTATGAGATATTAATAGACATTCCCTACCATACAGAGTTCAAGGGTTAAATACTTTTGGGAAACATAATTACATTTGCTAACACATATTGTGAATTTTGAGGAAAAAGATATATATATATATATATATATATATATAGAGAGAGAGAGAGAGAGAGAGAGAGAGAGAGAGAGAGAGTAGGTTTTTCCAAATGTGTTTGACCTGCAAGCCATCTTTTCCAGGAACCCATTGGAGACAGTATCATTTCTCTGACACCATTTGGAAAATGCTGGTTTGGGGGGCACCTGGGTGGGTCAGTAGGTTAAGCGTCTGAGTTCAGCTCAGGTCATGATCTCATGGTCCGTGAGTTCGAGCCCCATGTCGGGCTCTGTGCTGACAGCTCAGATCCTGGAGCCTGCTTCAGATTCTATGTCTCCCTCTCTTTCTGCTCCTTCCCAACTTATGCTCTATCTCTCTGTCTCTCAAAAATAAATAAACGTTAAAAAAAATTTTTTAAAAAAGGAAAATGCTGGTTTGGAAGTAGCTTCAGCCCACCCAGTCCTGCCAAATGCGAAGGACCAGACTGAAGTCATTCAAATATACAACCTAGTTAGGTGGAAAATGAGTTGTGATTTCCCTTAGCTCTGCCTTCTGAATGATAAATTATAGTTCTGTAAGTTGAGTCTACAACTGATGCTCAATTACTTACCTTTCCATAGGTATGTTCTGTGTAATTTGCCATCTAAAGCCCTAATGCCTTCCCAGTCTACAGTCCTAGCCCACACCTCCCCACTGAGCCCTAGGCCCTATATATATACATATATATGCTGCTGTCTGCTGGACAACCACATGTTGGAGATCTTTAATACAATGTCAAACAAGCACTTCAAATGCAGTTTGTCCCACATAGAAGTGATTACCGCTCTCATAAAGTTCATTTCTCCATCTGCATTCCCTAATGGCCTCATTGCTACCTTCCACTCAGAAACCTAGGAGATGTTCCAATCTCTACCCTCCCAGCCAAGTTGTCATTGAGTCCTCTTGATTCTACCTTCCAAGAAGCTCTTACATTTGGTCTCTGTATTCTACCCTCAACTGTCATTGTCTAATATGGGATCCTCAGTACAGTGGTTTTCTCGGGTCAGGTTTTCTGAGTCTTGCATGTAGGCAGGATATTGGAGAGAGCAATGGAGAATAACTCCCACTGGGGGAGTGGAGGAAGAAAGAGCAGGCTGAAGAAGTTGAACTTTGATACAGTTGCAACAATAGCCTCAACCAACCCTATGGGGTGCTATGGAACTGGGTGACGCTTCGGAATTGTCCCAACTTGATGCAAGGAGTTGGGGAGGAGATCCTTAAACTAACACATTCCCACCCTCTTCATCCTTCGTCCTCCAACCCCCATCCTGTACCCTCCGCACCCCCCACTGGTTGTAGGCAGCCTCCCACCCCACTCCCAGGGTGCCATAACCTTTGGCCAAGGGCACTTCCCAGAATGGCCCTCAGCTGAGAGCCAACAGCCACCAACTCTTATAGCAGAGGAATGAATGTCTTACTCCGGAGGGGATCAGGGTGGCATACCCCAGCACCCTTCTCCCAATTCTCCCAATTCTCCCAGTGCTTTCTGATTTATCCCTCACAACGCCACCAGAAGGGTTTTTCTAAACCCAAATTTAATCACACTACACCCTTTCTCAAACCATTCGGTAACTCCTCCTTACCAACAAGATAATTCAGTTCTGATCTCTGTCCACCTGTGAAACCTTGTCTCCTCCCACAGCTTTCCTCCTTTTATGTGCTCTTGCCCCACTAACCCCAATCTACTGATGTTTATCAATCCTACATGAGTGCTGCTCCCCCTGCTGGGCATGAGTTTGTCCCACTTCTCTCTAACAAGCTCCTTTCTAGCCCAGAGTAAGCACACCTTCTTTTTGATGCCTCCTTTAATATCCCCAAGGAGAAGTAATATCCTGTATACTCTTTTTATGCTCACAGTTATTTGCTTCTGTGACTGTAAGAGTGACCTCCTTAAGAGCAAAGCCTGTGTTGTATTCATTTTTTTTTTAATGTTTATTACTTTTGAGGAGGGGAAGGAGCAGAGAGGGGGGGTGCAGAGGATCCAAAGTAAGCTCTGTGCTGACTGAGACAGACCAATGCAGGGCTTGAACTCACAGAGCTAGAGATCATGACCTGAACCAAAATTGGAAACTGAACAGACTGAGCCACTCAGGCAACCCTGTCATATTCGTTTTTGAAAGTGAATGAATGAATCAGTCAGCTACGTGCATCAGTATTGTGTAAAGCTGGGTCTACATGGGCTGATTCAAACTAACTAGAGTTGCCTTCAGTCTAGTCAGCTCTTTTTTCAGAGACTTAATCTAGTTTGCCCAATGAGGGCTATAGTTGCCCCTGGGGGCAGGGATTCTATTTGGGACATCTCAGCTGGCTCAGTATATGTGACTCAGTGCTCTGAGGGATGGGGCATTTATTTTTTATTTTTTTTTCAACGTTTATTTATTTTTGGGACAGAGAGAGACAGAGCATGAACAGGGAAGGGGCAGAGAGAGAGGGAGACACAGAATCGGAAACAGGCTCCAGGCTCTGAGCCATCAGCCCAGAGCCCGACGCGGGGCTCGAACTCACGGACCGCGAGATCGTGACCTGGCTGAAGTTGGACGCTTAACCGACTGCGCCACCCAGGCGCCCCGGGATGGGGCATTTAATACATACTTCCCATTATGTTGATGCTACCTCTTATGTTGAGAAGGGGCACAGCCAGTAATGTTTGGGTGATGTTATGAAAGGTACCATATGGCCTGACTGGCCTAAAACTGTCTCTTTTATGACTGAGCTTTCCCGTCATGGCCTTTCTGAAATTCTTACCCTCATATTTCCCTGTGATTAGAATTGGACCAGTGGTCCTTTGGGGTGAGTGCGTGCTAGGGCCTGGGCAAGCTAATTCATCTGGAGAAGAGAATTTCTATGTCTATTTATTTTTATTTTACTTGTTTCAAAATTTCTGTATTTTGTATATATTTTATCATGTATATAATACTGTAGTAGAGTAACACATATATATAATTTGTAAATAAATAATATTAGGAAGTGTACACTCAAAACATTTTTTGCTAAGTAGCACATGGTTAAAACATTTTAGAGACTCCTTTATTGGACTCCAAAGACTGGAGTCTCCTTCAGCCATCACCCATTAACTTTTCAGCTGATCTGATTGCTGAGCTAATTTGTGCTAAGGCCTTAGGAAAACTCTGAAATCCAGGAGCTAAAGCAATTAGGAATGACAGGTAGGGGCAGGCAGAGGAGCAGGGCTATGTGTGGAGAGCACAGAGACTGCATCTGTCCCAAACTGATGAGCCATCTGGTAGGAAATTGAGAACCTGGAATAAAAAGAGGCAGGAGGTGGAGCAGGAGACAGCAATAGGAGGGCAGCCAACAGGAGGTATGAGGAGGCATGAAAGGGTAACAGGACTTCAGGCAGAGACAGGGACTGGGACATAGTCAAGTTGAAGTGTTGGGAGGGTGAACTTGTGGAGGTTCTGGGTTTGGAGGGGAGCCTGGATCATGCCAGGGGCAGGTACACCCTCCTGCTGCACACCCTCCTACGTGTCCTGGTAGTGATGGTGGCCTCAACGTGCTGGTGTGGGCAGCTGAGATTCAAGCAGCCACCCCACCACCAACTGCCTGGCTGCAGTGCTTGCCATTGGCCTCCTCGTCCTCTGGGTGACGGGCTGCACTTGTACCTTCCTGCTCAGCATCGCCAGGCCCATGCTTCTGATTCTGGTGGATGCCTCACTGCACCTGCAAAACCTCAAGAACAAGATTGAGAACAAGACTGAGAGTATTGGTCTCCTAGGCGCCTGGGATCTGTACCTATGGCCTGGAGAATGTCTGCCCACCCCCGACTCTGGCCTGGAACCAGGGACCCAGAGCCCTTATCCACAGCCCTAAAAATAGAGCTCCCCTTCCAGTTTAAAAAGTAGGGCATCTGCGACCATTCACCCAGGTCCAAAATTTGGATATCCTTCCTATCCAGTCCCCATTACCTAGGAGACCAGACTCTTCCCCAGCCCTGAACTTGGGGCTTGGAGATCAGAGTATCCATGACCAACCTCAAACTCTGGACCCAGAGATACTCCCCCACCCTCAATCTGGGACCCCCCATCTCCCATGCTCAGCCCCAAAGCTGGGATCTGGAACCAAGGGAATCTCTTGAACCCTGGACTAAGGCTTTTCCAGACCTCACCCTAGCTTTGAACCCAGGGCAGGGCATTACCAGTCTTGAACCTGGGACCCAAGTGTTCCCAGCCCCCATCAAGACAGAGGATTCTAGGGGTGCCTGGATGGCTCAGTTGGTTGAGTGTCCAATGTCGCTCAGGTCATGATCTCATGGTTTGTGAGTTGGAGCCCCGTATTGGTCTCTGTGCTGACAGCTCAGAGCCTGGAGCCTACTTCATATTCTGTGTCTCCCTCTGTCTCTGCCCCTCCCCTGCTCACTCTCTGACTCTCTCTCTCTCTCAAGAATAAATAAACATTAAAAAAAAAAAAAAAGACAGAGGATTCAAGCATCCTGACCCTGTTGAACCCTTGGTTCCAGGTGACCCCCACACTCACCAGTCCCACTTGACTCTCTCCAGCTCTCCTGAGGGATTCTGCCCCCTCCCTTTCCAAAGTTCCACAGTGATGAGGACCAAGGGGTGGAGTGGGGTGGGGGTAGCCCTTACCCAGAATGGGGCATCTGTATCAATGTTACCACAACAATATAGGCTGTTGCATCACTCAAGCCAAAAGAAAGAAAGAGAGAGAGAGAGAGAGAGGAAGAAAGAAAGAGAGGAAGGAAGGAAGGAAGGAAGGAAGGAAGGAAGGAAGGAAGGAAGAAAGAAAGAAAGAAAGAAAGAAAGAAAGAAAGAAAGAAAGAAAAGGAAAGAAAAGAAGAGAAAAGAATAAAAGAGTAACAGCCTCTACGTCAATCAGGAAGATACCCCATCTGCCTGTCACTGTTACTGGAGCTCATGTCAGAGTAGAGCCAGCCAGAAATGAAGAAAGCACTGGCTGCTCCACAGTGCCTATGTAGGGGGCTGAGAGGCAGCAATCTGATTGGAGTCAGGGCATAGGAGCCTTCTTAAGTTGCATTAGCATAACCAAAGCATCATTTTTATATAGGTTGTGCAGTTATTTGGGGATGGCTATAGACATTGATTGATGATGGAAATTAGGAGTGGGTGGAGCGTGTTATTAGCAATGTAGTCCTTAGTGCCTCTTTGGCAGGTGGAAGCTAGTGAGCCATATTAGCCCTCAAAGAGGAAGTATGGCACCTGAGGTTAGGAGAACCCCTGATCCAACACCAAACCATGGGGGCCCAAAGGCCACATTGGGATGATACACCAGAACAGTTCTAGCAGCCAAGAAGCATGATACCTGATGCAGGACCAAAAGGCATGAGAGGAAATAGGTCTTCTGAGTGGGAGATGAGGTAGGGGAAGAAGGAGACTCCAACAGCAAAAAGGCACAGAGAAACCCCAAAAGGGAATGTGCCTAATATGACAGGTTTAGCCCCAAATGCAAGGAAGCAGGCTTCACACCTCCCAAAGTCCTGGTTCCACTAAATAATCAGTAGAAAACTGTTTGATGGGCACGGTAGCGTGCTATATACAGAGTTTTCTTACATACGAAGTTGCCTCGGAAACAAAAAAAGATCAGAAGGATAGCAAATGCAATTCCTTTTTCTATTGTTTTCAGACTCTCTTAGGCTCTTAGTATTCTACCAGAAGCAGACCATAAACCCCTTGAGGGCTACAACCACATCTAGGTAATAAGACTTTGTAAAGCATTTCAGTTAACACAAACTTATGCATGTACTATTTCATATATCCTTACCACAACCCAGCAAGGTAGGTTTTTTGCAGATGATGATACAGAAATTCAAGCAATGAGTTCGTTTTGTCAGAACAATACAGAAAATACATTCTGCAGATGAGGAATCTGAGGCGCTGGTGGTGTTAATTGATTTACCACTTACCACGGACAAAGAGTTGATGCTTATAAAGCCAGGACCCACACCCAGGACTCGCAGAACCCCACCTCCTAATTCTCTATCCTTAAATTACACTTTCTTCCCAGCCCAACGTGGTGCTAAAATTAGAGGTCAGCAGTCACAAAGTGGTCCATGAGGAATGGCAAACAAATGCTATTGGCTCTGCCTTTCTACTCTTGAATCTCCCAGGCAAGTTTGTTCTAACACCTGCTATGTTTTTTTACAGCATGCAAAAGGAAAGAACAAGAACATGGGAAGGATAGAGGCAACACACCGAAAAAGCCGAGGTTGGTCTTCACAGATGTCCAGCGTCGAACTCTACATG
The DNA here is from genome assembly GCF_014898765.1 of Herpailurus yagouaroundi. Taxonomy (NCBI): domain Eukaryota; kingdom Metazoa; phylum Chordata; class Mammalia; order Carnivora; family Felidae; genus Herpailurus; species Herpailurus yagouaroundi. Next base: position 18,515,150 of record NW_024412415.1, on the reverse strand, counting down.
CAATATTCAAGGAAAATAAGCGTCCATCCAAAGAATTGCAAATCACTATTTCCCAGCAGCTGGGGTTGGAGCTGAGCACGGTCAGTAATTTCTTCATGAACGCAAGGAGGAGGAGTCTGGACAAGTGGCAGGACGAGGGCAGCTCCAATTCAGGCAACTCATCTTCTTCATCAAGCACTTGTACCAAAGCATGAAGGAACACCCACAAACTAAACCTCGGTGGAAAAGCTTTAAATAAAAAAATTTTTAAAAGACCAGGACCTCAAGATAGCAGGTTTATACTTAGAAATATTTGAAGAAAAAAAAAAGTGTTATTTATAGTCCAAAGAAACCAAAGACTTAGCTCACCTGCATTCTGACTTTGTTCGGAGACACACACTTCAGCGGGGCAACGACTTGGCAAGAGAAAATATGAGCAGAAAAGCACCACTGGATCTCACACCTTCAATCCATGATCATTCTCGCTGTGCTTGGCTGTTTTGTGGTTTGGAGCATAGTGATTTTGAGCCATTGAGTGGACATCTTTTAAGATCAGACTTTCTCATCTGTTCCACTATGCCACGAAGGTGTATGGTGTCTCAGTACTGTGTGTGGGTACGTGAGTGCATACACATACACACACACACACACACACACACACACACACACACACACGCATCACCAGTGGTTAGGGACTTAGGCAGGCTGGTCTTCAGGAAGGGTTGTGCTATAGGAGTGCACCCAACATAGTGTGGGGTTGTCTGAGTTCATTGGATAGGAGTGTGATTTCGCTCGTCTAGCCTAGCGTTTGAACCTGCCAGGCCCGCAACCTAAATGCAGATTCAAACCCAGCAAAGAAAATTTGAATGACACCTAAACCAGTGCATTCTCTTTGTTTGTTAAGGAATGTTCAGATATTTTTTAAGAAATGAAACAAGAGTCCATCCATTAAAAGAAAAATCACCTAGGTACCAAAGAACACACTTAATATTATAGTGCAGGTATTTTATTGCAATGATTTTAATAACCAAAGCTATTTTTACACAAGATACTATGTAAAGTTATACGTATAAACTGATCTAGCTGTAATACACATGCCACATAGAATCATGACTATTATTTATGACTCTTGAAGCATTTGAAATATTAGTTTTCAGAACTGGCAAGAAAGAATGTAGCTTCAGGGAAGCATTTAATATCAGAACAGAGAGGTCAGTGTAGTATACATGTACATCCAGATGGCACACTCCCTTTCGGGATCCATAAATGATACTTAGACATATAGACGTGATGCCATACTCTGTTCATAGCTGAGAAAACCTGGGGATTCTTCCAAAGTAGGACCCCATTTATAAATTAGAAAACTAACTTTAACAGAGCAAACAATTAAATTAGAACATTTGTTCAAAGTAATGCTTTTTTTAGTAAAAGACCACTGAATAAAGGATATCATACTTGGGTTAATTTGACTGAAAGTTGCTTTATGCATTTGACACCAAATACCTTTTTAAAATATTTTACGAACACACAAAATGAGCAGACCAACATTATTATTAAAATGAACTATCCAGTATTTGTAACCAAATTGATCTTATTGCCAATCTCAGACATATTATGACTTGAACATCAATAAAAATAGCAGAGGCAACTGAGAAGTGGTGGAATGCCATAGAAAAAACCAGAGTTCTAGTGGAAGACAAGACTTTGGGTTCTATTGGCGTAAAGCTATTTATTTCACTAAGCATAGCCTCCAAAGTATACTACATTCTTTCTTGCTACTGCATTAAGCTGGAAATTTTCTAACAGAGAGTCCACTCTCTAACAGGGACAGATAAAACACTAGATCTGAGCTTCCAAATACAAAATTTTCAATTTCTGTTTTTCCAAATTACTTCACCAGAACTGGAGAAATCAAGGGGGAAGAAAAAAACCAATACAGTTGTACTAGCAGTACCCAAGTAAATCACTTGCTTCCCAGAAAAATTCTCTCTGAACTCCATTGAATTGTAACTCAAACAAATGGATGTCTTTTGTACTATAAGGTAAAGAATTGGGTACTCTTGGTTAATTAGCACACCTAATTAGAGATATGAAGTGAAATGTTATCACAACAATAAGTTGTTAATTGATATTCATTAAAATGCTAAAGGAAAAATATTGAACCATCTTGACACAAAACCTAACTCCTTAAGGTCAAGTCTCAGCGTCTTGTCTAGGTCTAGAAAGAGACGGGCACCTGGAGAGATGAAACTAAACCAACAAGCCATCTGGATCTCCTTCATGTCTGCTGTAGAATGAGAAAAGCAAACCAACACATACTTCTCCTTTAATGAAATAGTGCATTTGCCTTGACACATTTTGTCTTAGTATTTTTTTTATCTCATACCAAACTCCAGCTTAAAAGTTTCTCTTCTAAATATGGCACAACTACAGTTCAGCTATTAAAAGAGAGCATTTCAAAGGCCACCCTTAGAGATTTGCTTAACATATAATCTTGTCAATGACATAAACCAAAAGGAAAAAAACTGATTAACTTTTTCACTCTCTCCAGGAATGGTGGGGGCCAGGGGTACAGCTATAATAATATATTTATAATTCAGGAGGGAGGAAAGCCTTATTTATTTAAAACATGAGAATATTAAATGCAGGGACATTCAAGCTGTGTCTACACACAATCTTACCAAATTCAGCTCCCCAGGAAAAACAAAAGTTGAATTCAAACACCATGGTTTTTGCTTCGTTTGTGCTACATAACCCCTTCAGATTGATCCAATTGCATTTGACCTTTCAACCAATTATTTTGGTACTGTGTAGACACAGTCTCAGAGAATATTACTACATTTCTAATATTCCCATCATAATGCTTTTTTGAAAAAAAAAAATACAGTGATCCTATTTGCTAACACCAAAGATAATTTTCATACCAGCATTGAATTTGCACCCATTACGCAATTTCAGGGCCTAGAGATATATTTTCTCATAAACAGATGCACAAATCAGAGCCTGAAAAGCAATTTTTTTACTTGACTGTTCAAGTATACTCACAACCTTTGCTTTTTAGAAATCATAACGACAAACTCAGCTTCTCATGAGCAATATACTCGTTACGTCATGTACAACTGATTCTTTATTGCTTCTAACTTGGCATGTGGCATTAATTTATGGCTCAGCTTTCTTAACCTACCACACTCAACGGGGCAGATCACATGCCATTTGCTCATCCATTATTTCTCAATCCTTTTGGAAAATTCACCTAAAAAGGTATCTCATTTTTTCATTTGTATGTTTGTTTCTTCCAGAACTGCACTTCACTTAACATGTTTTGGGGTTCTGTGGGGTTTTTTTTTTGGTAGAATGGAAGTTAGACTGTTTTTCACCATAAACCATTCAGGTCCTCTCATGCCTAGAAGTTTCCCTGAAAGGGGGCAAAGAAAGAGAGTGGAAGATGAGAAGTCTGGATACTCCAGAAGCCCAGACTTCAGTAAATGTTCAGGTAAATGAATTCTGAATGTCAGGAACTAAGTATTCAGTCCCTGGATGCAGCTGTCATAGACCCCAAAACCCAAAGAGAATGTGGGGAAATTCAGAAATTCTAACTGAATATGTCACTCACTCTGCACCCCCCCCCCCAAAAAAAAGCATAATTAATTTTCCAGGACAAAAAAGTAAAAGCACCATGCTACTTTTGGACTCATGCCACTCCCATTGCTACCCCAGGTGAATGATCCATCTTTGCAGGTTAAATGCAAACTTTGCTATACCAAAGAGTCCTAGGACATTTTCACATGAGCTATAAAGGCATTTTCTGTAAGAAAGGTCCTCCCTTCTTTGTACATAAAGGATGAAAACTATGCATTTAGCAAACAAAGAGAAAGCACTTCCCCCTTTCCTATCTAGTTGTTTAGGGTGCATTCAAACACCAGAGGCCATTTTGAGATGCGATTGGCCTTCTGGATTATTCTTGTGGTGTGGTTAGCTTTACAGTACATTTGGTAACTATTTCCTAAATAGTAAGGACAAAGAAGCAGAAGGTAAGAAATAGCTACTTCCACGTGTAAAAAAAAAAAAAAAGAAAAAAAAAGAAAAAGAAAAAAAAAAGTGTAAAGATCTACTATTTATAGTGTGAACCAAAGACGCTACCTCACTCGATTTCCATTGGTGATTTTAATCACATTGATGATACCAAAGAATACCAAAGATATTTTCATGCACGGCCTTGGTCTGCAGAGGGAACTCCACCCTTTTCCCTCCCCCACCTCTCCTCCCCTCCTCACTCTTCACTCAGTGTGTAAACTTGTCTTCATTCTTAATAATAATGATACGAAATGATAACAACAACATTAGGAAATACTACTCTGACTACTGCTAGTTCTACTTGTAAATCTCTAGGCAAACATGTTGCAAACTTTGTAAACTCCTAGGACGAGTGCCTTGCTTGAACCAAAGTGTTAAACCGCTGTTGACCTCTCACCTTATACTCTTTGAATACCTCAGCCTCTTAGAAAGGCCACTAATGAAAAAAAAAAAAAAAAAGGAATAATTATTCACCGTGGTGCTTTTTCCGTGCAACCATGCAATGAAACTTTCTTTGATACCAAAGGATGACTTTTCCCCCCAATTTCTTGCTGATAAACCAAAGCTCCTCCTCCTCGTTCCCTCTCAAGATCCCCCCACTTCACCGAGCCCCTTCACCAGGCAGGCCGTGCATCACTTTTACCAATTCCTCCAAATACCTCATAGTAATAAAGTTTTAGGGTTATGTTGTATAGAGAGTCTATGTGATAAGGCAGAACTTACTAGTTTGATAATTGTTAAGGTTACTTTTAAAAAAACTTTATAATTCTTATTTATTTTGTAGTTTGTATGTTTGGGATGTCCCCCCGCGACCCGCCCGCCCCGCTTTGGTTTGGGGTTTATTTTCTTGGCAGAATTGCTCTGTTGCTCAAGGAAGACTTAATTTCCAGAAATGTTCCCCAGGTGGGTTAAGGATTGTGTACAAAAATGCAAGAATGGAATAAGAAATGATTCTCCTTTTGATGGTTACTTATGAAGTTTTTGTGTTTTGTAGTAAATTTGTTTCCACAGGGTAAAAAAAATATATATACATATATATATATATAATCTCTTTTTTGTGAAACTGGTTCCTATTTTTCTCTATAATGTGCTGTGATTTTTTTTAATTTAATTACATTTTATATGAGCTTATTTAATCACTGCTTTAATTTATGACTGTGTAGTTTTTAAAATGTATATAGTAGAATTGAAACGGCCAAAGCTTTACGTTACAATCTTTTTGTTCTTGATGCTAAGATGAAGCTGAAGGCAAGAGCTTCTCTAACTGCAGGGTGTATCTTCAGCTTCTTAGCAGACACTTCAATGTGTGTTGTGAACACTGCCAGGTTCCCCCCTCAAAACACTTGTACATGCCAAAATGAGTGTTTCACGGTAGTCCTTTTTGTCACTTAGAAAGGAGAAAGGCATTAATCGTGTTCTTCCTTTAATTTATTAATTTTTTTTTTTTAGAAAAGATTATTTTGCAGGTTAGACCTGAAATTCCAAAGAATTTTAGAGTTGTTCAATGTTTCAAAGCACCGGCATTTTGTGAGATACTTTGCTACTTTTTTTTTTTTTTGTAAACCATTCACACGGGTATGAGAAGTAAAGAGTGTAAAAAAACACAGAAAAAAAAAACAAAAAAAAATCAAAGAACTTGAATTTGGAAATCCTCTTAAGTTTCACCAAGTTTCTGAACTGCTTCAAGGCAGGGGGCAGGGCAGAGAGGCAATTCTGGCTGAGCTGAGGAAAGTGGAATGGCTTTGTGCCCTGACTGAGAAAGTCAAGGCTGAGAGGCAGCCGGCCCAGCTCCTGCCTGTCTGGCCAACCCACAGGAAAGCAAGACATAATTGCTTAGCCCCAGTTATCAAGGAAAATGTTTCACAGTTACATGCTCCTCTCCACATCCATTTCTTGTAATCTGCTACCTACAGTTACCCTCCCCCTTTGCCCCCCCTGCCCACCACCTCCCACCTGTACCCATCCCCCCCTCAATCACCCCCCAAAATGGCAAGAGCTCTCCTCAAATGTCAGAGTCCTGAGTGCATATATCCCAGTCCTATTTGAGTTTGTCTCTTCTCACTCATCTTCCCACTACTTTTCTTGTCCACACCAGAGATGGTCCCTGCCCCAGGCCCCCTTAATCAAAGCTGTTCAGATTCTTGGCCCTGCTTTAGGTCAACACACACACAATTCTCAGCCAACTAGCAGTATCCTCAGAAGTGCCGGTGCCCACTGTTTTGTTTTATTTTGCGGAAATAAATTGCTTCAACTATATGGAATAAATCCATAGATGTAAATACTTTTCCTCTCAATACAAGAATTTTATCTTATTTTCTTTTGCAAGGGTATTAGGGGTGGGGAAGGAAAGGGAGGGCTTAGACTTTGGGTCAAATGTTCCATTTTCTTAGAAACATTTTTATACTCGTTATGTATGTTAATAGGGCAATAAATCTGCTCTGACTTGCAGGATCATTGGTAAGCATTGACTAATTATTTGTTTTTAATACAAATGCTGAGCAGTGAATTACAGAAAGCCCAGGAAAATGGTTGAGGGAGTAGACTTTTACCATCAGCAATGAAACGCTGAACAGAGTTGTATTCACAAGGTCATATTTTCTGTTTCTGTGTTAGTCTTGATTTTCTTTTTGTGGTATGTTCTGCATTTATTACATAATCATTGTGGGCTCATTTTAGATTTGCCGTCTGAACCAAGTGACAAGTATTTTTTAACAAAATAAACTTTAAAACATTGTCTTCCACTTGCTTCGGTAGTTTTCATATCTCCCTGTGTTCCTTGTCCCTTCAGAAGGCAGCCCATGTGTCACTCAGACCTGTCCCCCCTCCCTTCTCTTTTCAGTACACCTTTGACCTTCACTATTGTTTGAGTGTGACTCAGTTTCCCTGTTCAAGTTAGCTTGATGGTTTATTATGTAAGGAGGGTGCCTAAGACAATCATCAGGTAAACAAAAAAATTAAAAATAAAATTTTAAAAAGATCTGTAGAGTAGAAAATCTTCCAAGAGCAGAGGGAGTTCTTCCTTAGCAATGAAAAAAAAAAAAAACAAAAAAAAAAAAGGTAAATACATAATTAAATAATTAATTTAAAAACCTAACCATGAGGGGCTTAGAAGATTTTTTGATAAAAGACAAATGTTGTTGTCATTTTCTTCTTCAATTAGAAAGCAGTGGTAGTTTCTACGTTGCATCTGCATTTCAGACTAAATGATTATTGTACCCAGTTATGGTTGTTCGCTAATATTTTGTCTCTCTCTCTCTCTCTCTCTGTCTAATGCTTCTTCTGTATTTTTGTGTGTAGCAACAAAAAGTGTAATGCATTAGGCATTATTCTGGTTTGTTTATGAGTATCTCCTGTACTGCATTAAGGTTTCTTTCATTTTTTTAAGCTTCGCTACTGTTCTCACTTTATGCCGTGCAATATCATCTGCTGTGTTTGCTAAGCAAAAAAAGAAAAAAAGAAAAAAAAGCAAGTGATGATGCCATCATGCTTTTCAGTGTTAAAATGTTTCAGCATTTATGTAGTCACCAAAATGTAGTAAAATAAAATGTTGGATTTTCCAGCACTTTAAATTTAGACAATTCTTGCCTTCTTTTGTTCTTATTCTCTGCAATTCTCAGCAAGGAGCTCATAGTTTTTCTTTGGAGGAAGGGTGAAACTGAGAGGGTGACGTGCTTGAGAACTAATGCCAGTGTCATGGTTTAAAGAAGGGTTCATTACGAGGGAAAAAAGAAAATGGTATTCTCCAGTGGAGCAGAAGGCTGGTTTTGTTTATTTTGTTCTGTTTTGGTTGGTTTTGTTTTTTTAAAGATTTTATGTTCAGGTAATCTCTACACCCAACCTGGGGTCTGAACTTACAACCCCAAGATCAAGAGTCTCATGCTTTACCGACTGAGCCAGCCAGGAGACTCAGGGGGCTGTTTTTAAATGGAAGTGGGACATTCTATTTGTAGATGTTAGCCATTTGTATTAACCTGACTGACTTTCAGAAGAAATAAAAATTATTATTAGAGAGAATGACCTTTAAAAGTCCTCATCAGTAAAATACTGTGTGTGTGTGTGTGTGTGTGTGTGTGTGTGTGTGGCTCAAGAGCTAGGGGAGGATGGAGAATTAGGATCTTCAATTAGAAAGCAGTGGTAGTCTAGTGATTGATCAAGAGGCCTGGTTCAGGTACAAAAGGAAACTGGGTTTGGAATTCCTGCTATGCTCATTACTAAATTTGTGGGCACATTCTTTAACTTTAATGATTTAACTTCCCTAAATCTCAGTTTCTTCATCTGTAAAATGGGGATAAGTATCTATATATTTTTTAAATGTTTATTTATTTTGAGAGAGAGAGAGAGAGAGCAAGAGCGGTGGAGGGGCAGCGAAAGAGGGAAAGAGAGAGAATCCCAAGCAGGCTCCGTGCTGCCAGGGCAGAGCCCAGTGTGGGGCTTGAACCCACCAATGATGAGATCATGACCTGAGCCAAAACAAGAGTCAGCTACTCAACCAACTGAGCTACCCAGGCACCCTGTGGGCTAAGTATCTATATTACAGGGTTGCTGTGAGGATTAGATATTACAAGTAAGTAAAAGTATGGTATCTGGCATATGACAAATCTTTAATAAATCTTAGCTGTTTTTATTATTGGTAAATATTTTAAAGTGCAGATATTTTTCTAGTTAAAGAAATAATATCTAAGTTAGGCTTTCCATTTTTTCAATATAAAAGCAAGATTGCTTTCTCAGCATATTCCAGCAATTACTTTATATTTTCCAAAGTTAGGAGATATGCAACAAAGATGTACAATAAAATGTGAATAGGGATTTGCCAAGTGGTCCAATGGGTTGACCCTAAAGAGATGTCCAGTTTAATGTCTAACTTCCAGGACACCAGAAAGGAAAAAGCAATTGCCTGTCTGGAAGAAGTTTTTGAAGGGAAAGTGGACTTTGAGAGTCTCCTTGTAGGCATCCCAAACACTGTCTCCTGAAGGCTTCAACTATTAGAGTCTTTAGCGGAGTGGAGCTAGTTTGGGTAGATTTGGAAGGCTCCACAGAGAGAACCTAGAGGGTCTAAGAGTACCTGCAGAAGAAATTATAAATGAAGCCCAGAGGAAGAGAAGTCAAACAAAAATGGAAGCCTCCTAGATGGGGTCAGTAGTTCTCTATTTCATTAAGTGCTAAAACTAGCATACATACTGACTGCAGATGGCAAATAAATACCTATAAAATGTAATTGGTTTCAAATCCTTCCAAAGAAGATTTTTCTGGGATGCCTGGGTAGTTCAGGTGGTTAAGCGACCGACTTCGGCTCAGGTCATGATCTCACGGTTTGTGGCTTCGAGGCCTGCATCTGTGCTGACAGCTCAGAGCCTGAAGCCTGCTTCAGATTCTGTCTCCCTCTCTCTCTGCTCCTCCTCTGCTTACACTCTGTCTCTCTGTCTCTCTCTCTCGAAAATAAATAAAACATTAAAAAAAAAAAGTTTTTCTATTTCCACCCTACTAGGAAGGGTCCTCACCTCCAATGACTACATTCATGAAAACCTGATGCACTCAGTAGGTTTGTTCATGGGCTTAAAGGAGGTGATGGGAGACAATTCACCTTATTCCCTTTTCAGGTGTTTAAAACTTTACTCCCACCACCAACCCTCTAACGTGTTACTACTAAAAGTCTCCACAACCAGGGCATTTACTTCATTCCATTTGAATTTAGTCAAGTTACCATGGTCAGGACCGCACAGTGTTTATTACATCAGCCAGTTCCTTAGAAAACACTAAGCAGGAACATTTTTGCCTTTGGCTTCTTGTTTCAGATTTTTTGTTTTGGGGGAAAAGGGTTAGGTCTCAAAGCCATCTTTCCATAAAAACAAGAATTTCAGTAATAGGATGTGACATCTTTTCTTAACCAGCAGTCTAAAAAAACACCCAGGGAATGAACATCAGTAAATTTGCCAAATAAGATGTTCCTCACTCATATCCCCCCATCAACAACAATGGTCACAAGTACCTTCGTGGGAGCTATGGGATCCAGCATCATCTACCAAGGGACCCGGGAGGATTCTTGCCCACCCATACAGGGTAGTAAGTCCCAGCTTGTGGACCCTGCAATGTACCAGGAACTGGCTCTAGCCTCTCTTACCCATGGTCCAGGAACCCCTGGAGAACACTATCTTAGACAATTATCCATGAACAACAAAACTTTTGTGGAAGTCTAGGAGTCCAGCAGAGGTTCCAGAACACCACTGGAGCAACAACAACAACAATAACAACAACAACAAAATGAGTTCGGATGCATTGGAGAGGATAAGAGGTGTGGTTTGACTTTACCCACATCACTCCTCCCCCGAGAGGCCTTCTTAGCCCATGATTTCTCCCACAGTGGAAAGTGAAAGCACATGAGTGAGCACGCAATTTCTATAGCTGTGCAGCACAGGGCCAAAGATGCCCGTTTTTCTCCCACTGCACCTAGAATACTGAATTGTGAGCTCACACATGGGAGACAGAAGGTGGCTGGCACAGTGGCAGATAGAGCTCTCAGGGCACTAGAGAGACACAAATCCTAATAACCATGTCATGGACTCCATCAAGAAGCTTACCCATGATCTACTGAGGATCCCTCACCCACAAATCTCCCCAAGTGGCCACAGTCATCTCAGCACCACTCAAGTCTCACCCCTCCACACACACACACACACACACACACACACACACACATTCTATAGCCAGTTACCTATGTGTGTTCCCAATAGTAGTGAGAGAAAGCTTTGCAGATGGCTAGGAAGCCCTCACAGAAAGCCTGTACCAGTCCAAATCTTTCGTTGAGGGAAAGACCATAAAACTTGAGCTTTAGCACCACCTTTGGGAAAGCAAAAGGGAGGCTATCAGCACTCAGCCTGGTGTGAAGGATCAAAAGAAGGCACACAGCTTAAGAATTCTGCTACAGGAGGCAGCAAGAAGCATGGAGCAGGGATATCCATAGAAGGTCTGAGAAAACCTCAGAATCCCCAGCAGGACTCAAGGAAGATATTTCTCTGTCACACTTATTCAGTAAAGACTGGAGAGGGGCACTACAACTTCAAACATGAAGATAGCAATACAAGACTTAAAGGAAGATGAAAATTTGAGGCAACATGACATCACCAATGTATCACAATACTCCTCCAGTAACCTACCTCAAAGACATGGAGATCTGCAATTTACCCAAGAAAGAATTTTAAACAGCTGTTTTTAGGAAGATCAATGAGCTATAAGAAAACATAGAGGGGTGCCTGGGTGGCTCAGTCAGTTGAGCGTCCAACTTTGGCTCAGGTCATGATCTCGTTGTTCATGAGTTCCAGCCCCACATTGGGCTCTGCTGACAGCTCAGAGCCTGGAGCTTGCTTTGGATTCTGTGTCTCCTGCTCTCTCTGCGCAACCCCCCCCCCCCCAGCTTTCACTCTCTCTCTCTCTCTCTCTCAAAAATAAGTGAACATTAAAAAAAGTAAGTATAACTATAATAATTTACTAATGGATACACAATATAAAAAGAAGTAAATTATGACATCAAAAACATAAATACATGGTAGGTAGCAGTTGGGTCCCACTTTGGCTTTGCTGTCTCTTTGATCCTCAATAAATTTCTCAATCCAGTGTTTCTCAGACTCTGTACACAGATCACCTGGAGTTCTTGTTAAAATGCATAGTCAGATTCAATAAGTCTAAGATGATACCTGAGATTTGGCATTTCCAAAAGGCTTCCAGGTGATGCTGTGATGCTGGTCCAAAGACCACACTTTACAAAGCAAGGACTTAACTTCTCTGAGCCTCAGCTTCCTCTTTTGTAAAATCAGGGATTAAGACTTGGAGGTTCTTCCCATTAGAGCACATTCTGATAACCCCACAGGCAGGGCTGGATCTTCAGAGACACTAAGCACTGAAAAGATTATGATGTACCTCCTTTCACCCACCTCCTCCCTACCATATCCCTAATGTAGAATTCAAACTCAAAATAATACTAAACCTACAGTACACAAAAAGAAATTAAACACATTTTCTATTTTTCCCATGGTAATTACTTTAATGCTTTTCTTAATAGATCAAACATCATAGTCTTTCCAAAATTTGTTGTCACATTTTGAGTGCCCCTGCATGGTTGGTACCTTAAATGTGTGTTTGGTCCACCTAATAGTAACTCATCTAAGCCAAGTCAATCAGCTGGCTCAGAGGATCTCAGGCCATATGCCCAGAACATTCAAAGCACCCAAAGCACTTGCTTATCTGCACATTATCATCCTCTGGGAAGAGCTAAGACCAACCTGGGAGCTATCTAATCATAAGAAAGTGTGGTAGGGTCCCCTCCCTAAGGAAAGAAAAAAAAAAAAAAAAACCTCAAGGCAACCTGGCTATAGGTGACAACATTCCTCACAACGATGATGATGACGTTGTAACATGAGACCCCCTTAATCAGGCTACATGTTTGTGTGTTACCATATATGGGAGACAAAGAAGTAGAAAATATATAAACTGAGCATTCAGGGCTCAGTTCTTTGGGTACAACCCAACTGAGCAGTACCAGCAGGAATAAAGTTGCTTCCTGGAAAGAAAAGCCTCAGTGTCATGAGTCTGTGTTAGAATCCTGCTACAAAAGGAATTTTTTGTTTACTTAACTGCAATTCTAACTTATATGCCAAGTACTTTCTATGCAAACATTCGCTTGCCTCCTCTGCCCATGCCTTACTCAAGGATTGCCCCATCTGTTCTCAGTTCCATAGCACCTAGGGTTGCCATATACAGCTATGCCCACCGGAAGGAGGTGGCTGGGGATCCTATAAAAATTCTCCTTCCATCAGGCCAAGGCATTGGCTACACACTGTTATGTTAGATTGCCTCCTTATATAAATGTTCACTATAAAGGGGAAAGAAAGATAATTTAGTCTTTCCTCTAGCATAGTAATTCTCAACTAGGGATGATTTTAGTCCCCATGCGATACTAGCAAACCAAATTCAGCAACACACAAAAAGGATGACATACCATGATTGAGGGGAATCTATCCTAAGAATGCAAGGTTGGTTCAACATGTGAATATGCATTAATTTAACATACCATCTTAATACAATAAGGAACAAAATCCACATGATCATCTTAATAGATGCAGAAAAAAATGTCAAAATTCAACATCTTTTCATGATAAGAACTCTCAACAAACCAGAAATAGAAGGGAACTTCCTCAACCACACAAAACACATCTATGAAAAACTCACAGCCAACATCATACTTAATAACTAAAGACTGACTGCTTTCCTCCTTAGATCAGGGACAAGATGAGGATGTACAGTATCACCACTTCTATTAAAAAATGTACTGAAGGTTCTAGCTTGAGAAATTAGGCAAGAAACAGTAGTAAAATCCATCCAGAATAAAAAAGAAGAAGCAAGACTATATTCACAGATGACACAACCATGTGTATGGAAAATCTTAAGGGATCTATAAAAAAATTATTAGAACTGATGAATGAATTCAGCAAGGTTGCAAGATACAAGGTCATTATACAAAAATAAATTATATTTCTGTACTAATATATTGAATGAATAATCTGATTATGAAATTAAGAACAAATTCCATTTTTATGAGCATCAAAAATAATAAAATACTGGGGCGCCTCGGTGGCTCAGTCAATTAAGTGTCTGACTCTTGATTTCAGCTCAGGTCACGATCTCATGGTCATGAGATCAAACCCCACATGGGTCTCCATGCTGGTCGTGGAGCAAGCTAGGATTCTCTCTCTCCCTCTCCCTCTCCCCTGCTCACTCTCTCTCTCTCTCTCTCTCTCTCAAAATAAAATAAAATAAAATAGAACAAAATACAATACAATACAATACTTAGGAACAAATTTAACAAAAGAAGTGCCAGACTTGTACATTGAAAACTGCAGTACGTTGTTGAAAAAATTTTGAAGCAATCTAAATAAATTATAATAAGATATACAAATGGAAGATAAAAACAAAAAAGATGCTCAACGTCATTAGTCAATAGGGAAGTGCAAATCAAAACCACAAGGAAATATTACTCTATACCCACTAGGAGGGCTATAATAAAGACAAAAACAGGCATTGGTGAGGATATAGAGAAATTGAAACCCACATTGCTAGTGGGAATGTAAACAGGTGCAGCCACTTTAGAAAACAATTTGGCAGTTCCTCAAAAAGTTGGTCATAGAGTTACCATTTGATCCGACAATTCCACTCACAGGTGTATAACCAAAAGGACTGAAAATATGTTCACACAAAAACATGTACACTAATGTTCACAGCAACATTAGTCATAATAGCCAAAAAAATGGAAACAAGCTAAGTGTTCACTGGATACACGAAATGTGGCATGTCTGTACAATGCACTATTATTCAACTATAAAAAGCAATGAGGAACTGATACATGCTACACTACAGAGGAGCTTCAAAAACATTATGCAAAGTAAAAGAACACAGGTATGAAAGGCCACATGTGTATGATGCTGCAGGGTCAGAAAATGTATCCCTTCTTCTCTTCAAAGTTCTTGGGCTACTCTAATATTTAAATTGATATAAAATGGATTGACAGGAGAAAAACATATTTAATTTCATATGTAGGGGGGCCCCAAAGGTATGAGACTCAAGGGCAAACCAGTTGTGGCTTGTATGCCTGCCTGAGCAAAGGAATAGGATATGGACCTGGGGCTTCGAAGGGGAGGTGGGTAATTCATAGAGCAGGTATTCAGTAACCATATATTTACCCTGACATACAGATACGTCTTTCAGATAAAAAGAGCTATCTGATTGGGGCGCCTGGGTGGCGCAGTCGGTTGAGCGTCCGACTTTGGCCAGGTCACGATCTCACGGTCCGTGGGTTCGAGCCCCGCGTCAGGCTCTGGCCTGATGGCTCAGAGCCTGGAGCCTGTTTCCGATTCTGTGTCTCCCTCTCTCTCTGCCCCTCCCCCGTTCATGCTCTGTCTGTCTCTGTCCCAAAAATAAATAAACGTTGAAAAAAAAAATTAAAAAAAAAAAAAAAGAGCTATCTGAGGTAATAGCCCTCTTTCTGGGCAGGCCCCCTGTCTAAATTCTTTTAGGTAGTTAAGGGAGAGGTAAAAGTTTTTCTTGAGTCTGCAACATTTTGATTGACTGCAGCTCAAAATAATCCACATGCCAAAGTGGCACAATTTGGGGTGTCTGCTACCCTTCAATTCCATTTGTATGAAATGTTCAGAATAGGCAAGTCCTTAAAAAAAAAAAAAAAAGTAGATATTAGTGGTTTCCAGGGACTGAGGGAAAGGAAAGGGGGAGTAAATGCTAACAGATTCCTTTTGGGAGTGATGAAAATGTTCTTGAATTAGATAGTAGTGATGGTTGCACAATCTCATGAATATACTAAAAAACACTGGATTGCACACTTTAGAAGCATGAATTTTATGGTATGTGAATTATATCTCAATACCATTGTTATTTTTTAAATGATGGTACCTGCGGAAGGGCACAGGAACAGACTCAAAAGAGCTCCCAGAGGCCTAAGCTTGGACAGTATGAACAACAAAGTAAAAAGCGATAGCATTGGATTCTAACCCATAGAATAAAATAAATATCCATGAGTACACACTGATATAAAGGAAAGAAAGAAAGAAAAAGAAAAGGAAGGAAGGAAGGGACAAAGGGAGAAAGGAAGGGGAGAGACAGCCCTTCCTTACCACAGAATTCCAATTTCAAAATATAGGAGAAATGGAAATAATCACCACTAGGCAAACAACAGAGTAATATTTGCTGTAAGTGACACCCATTGATGAACGCTAATATCACTAGGTGGAAGTAGGATAAACAGGACGTGTGCAAAATCTCAAGGTGTCTCCCATAAGATACCCATCAATTTAAAAGAGGAAAATAATAACTTTACCGCAGAGAAACCTGACAGGCCCCTCCTTAAGTAAGAGGTCAAAGCTAGCATCAATGGGGGCACCTGGCTGGCTCAGTCACTAGAGCACGTGACCCTGGATCTTGGGGTTGTGAGTTCAAGTCCCATGTTAAGTGCAGAGATTTCTTTAAAAAAATAACATCTTAAAAAAAAAAAAGTTAACATCACTATTTGTTAAGTCATATCAACATCATGTTTCCCCTTATTTGATGCACTGACAAAAATGTATTTCTTCAATCTAATCATGTGAAAGTATCAAACAAACCGAGGGACATTATACAACATAGCTGACCAGTACTCTTCAAAAGCGTTAAGGTCGGGGCACCTGGGTGGCGCAGTTGGTTAAGCGTCCGACTTCAGCCAGGTCACGATCTCGTGGTCTGTGAGTTCGAGCCCCGCGTCAGGCTCTGGGCTGATGGCTCGGAGCCTGGAGCCTGTTTCCGATTCTGTGTCTCCCTCTCTCTCTGCCCCTCCCCCATTCATGCTCTGTCTCTCTCTGTCCCAAAAATAAATAAATGTTGAAAAAAATTAAAAAAAAAAAACAAAACAAAAGCGTTAAGGTCAAGAAAGACTGAGGACCTGTCACCATTGAAGGAGACTAAGGAGAAATGACATGAGCTCCTGAATTGGATCAAGAAAAAGAACATTCGAAAGTCAGATTAGGTCCCTAGTATAGTTAAAAGTATTATGTCAATGTTAATTCTCTGGTTTCAATAATGGCACTATGGTCATGTAGACTTAAAATTAAAGGAAACTGGGTAAAGGGTTAATGGAACTCTCTGTACTATTTTACAACTTTCCTGTAAATCTCAAATTACTTCAACATAAAAGGTTTAAAAACTTTTATTTAAACCCCTATTTCTAGAGTTATTTTTCTCTGAAAGTCAGTTATGGATTCCGTCTCTGCTTTATAGGTTGCTGACAGAATAATATGAAAAGCCGCAACCCAGTGACATCACAGAGCGTGGTCTTGGAAACATCAGGTTTTAACATTTTCCCTGCCACATCGCCTTACTTATATACATTTTGGCCAGCAGATGGCAGCACTCAACCAAGGTTATTTTCAGCAAAACTCCAGACAAAACCTGAGATTGCAAAGAGGGGAGGTAAAACAATGAGACATCCTCAACCCAGGAGTTGAAGGTGACAATGTCATTATATGATGTACAGTCACTATAGGGAGATGCCATTTTTATTGGCACTTAAGTGATGAGGCAGGAAGGAAAGAACTTGTAAACAGTGAGGTAAGGCTTGGAGGCAAATTATCTACCCCACCCTATCCCCAGCCTGCCCCCACACCCAGCCTGGGGCATCAAAGAGCCCTGGGCACTGCGTCCACTGGGTGCTAATGCCACGCTGTTGAAATTATAACAAAGGATGGCTTGCAAATATTTTTTAAGCTTTCAAAGAATGAATTACAAGGAAATGATAAATTATTAATATTATAAGACGTTTAATCATTTTTAAATACAACTAATAGCATTTTTTTTTTAACTGTAGACTTGGAAGAAACTCCACTTGGTTCTCTCTCTCCTCTCCTCTGTCTTCTCCCCCAAAGCCCAGAACTGCTCCCATGAAAGTCTGATACCCGACCCCCTTATCTCAGCCATCTTTACTAGTTGCTGAGCCCCAGGGCAGGCCAGAGACTGGTTTAAAACACCACAGCTAGCAGGTGCCAGAGCTAGGACTTAAAGACAAGAATTTGGATAAGCCCAGTCCTTCCACTGGAACGGAAACTGGTTCTGAGCTCATGCCATTTATTTGCAAAATGAGTGGGCTCAAAGGTAACAGGGACCTGGGCACCAAGGATTCCCTGATGAAGGTGATGTGCTAAGCCAAACCCTTCCCTCAATGGTTCAGACATATAAAATATGTATTGTAATGTTTTCTAGTCTGATTTTCCTAGACTGAGGATTTTTGTTCCTCATTCCACTACTCCACCCACCTAACCTTTTCTTTCTCCCATTGAAGTAGGAGGGAGGATAATGGTTGTGAAATGTAAAACCCAAAGCTTCTGACCAGAGCTTCCTGCTTCTTCTGAAGCTTCTCCCAGAGTGACCTCAATCACTAGGCTTGAAACCAAACAAACAAAAAAAGAAATCTATTTAAAGATATCCTTTCTACCACTTCTAATCCATAGCCTACTGCTAATGGACAGACGGGCATTGTGGTGTCTGCTCAGAGTCCCCCAGCAACATGAAAACACCCAGTTAACACTTACTGCCTGGCATCCTCAGACATCCTTTCCCCCTCCAGCCCTCCCAGCCCGTTCAGCAAAGCAGCAGATTGGATGTGTAGAAAGACATGGCCTTCAGAATCAGCCAGACTCAGCGGGGCTTCCTGGGGCCTAGGCTTGAGAAATACTAAGACTGACAGAGATGGGGTTAAAGGATCCCAACAGGAGCTGTTCCTGAGTTTCTGGTACAGGCCCAGGTTGGGGGTCACTGCAGGCACCAGCCAGCCCAGGGGCCCACCTAACTTGTTTCTGTCTTCCCTTCCAACCCAGAATCCTTGCAGTTCATTTTGACCCACAATATCCCAGAGACAGACCTTTTGTATTGCTTTGGAGCCTCTTCCCACATCTGCAGCTGAATGTGACAGGATGTGGGTAAGAGGACTTAGATACTGCGATGCAGGAATCCCTGGCTTTACATAACACAAGCTCTGCTCTGCTGACGGTGCAAAACTCAATACAAGAAAGAAGCAACTCAAGAAAGACACGCATGGCTGTGAACATTTTGATTTGTTGTAATTTCCTCCCCATACCTCACCCCCACGTGTCAGTGATAACACTTGGCTTTAACCAGAAGGAAAAGAAAAATGAAGCACAGTCCTGTACCCTACTCTGATCTGGTAGCCTTCATTTTAAGAACTCAATCAAAGTCTGGTGGTGGAAGGAGGGGGATGAGTTGAGGGGATGGTGACGACACAGTTTGTTTTTTAACTTCAGTATACATCTTTTTAAAACAAGAACATTTTTCATTTCATTGTCTGCCCCACTGTCCCAGCCATGGCAGGGGAGCTCTGTGAGGGTCTCAGGGGCCTAGAGGCCTGGGGGGCTTGGACCCAACGCTGCACCAGACTAGGGGGTAGGGCCTGGCCCAGCTGAGGTCTCCTGTTTGAAAGGAGAAAGTGGGTGCTAGGGTGTGCTAGGAAGTGTCTGGGCTGTGGCTCCTGGGTTGACCCAACCCATCCCAATGCTCCCATCTGCCTCTTGGATGCTCTCTCTCTCTCTCTCTTTTTCCGTTGATGCTTTGCATTTCTCTCTCCAGTTCTTTGCCTAGCTTTGGCTCTCTCTCCTCTGGCTCTGTGCCTTTCTTCTTACTGATTCTGCTGATCTGGGTCCTGGTCGTTTCTCCCTGGGGCTGACCCATCTGCTTCACTCCTCTGTGTCCCTGGTTCCTTTGGACCCCACACTGCTGATCCTGCAGAATGTGTCCCACAAGACCCCGCTGCCCTAGGGCATCCGGGCCAGCAATGTGATGAGGATTCGTAGCGTCATTCCTGTCAAGGCTGGCAGGTTTTATGTGAGCCTGCTGTTTAGCCAGGTGCAGGGTGGTGCCTCTGCCCTGCATTTCAACCCCCGGGCTGGATGAGTCTGTAGTGGTCTTCAACACCCTGGTGCAGGGCACCTGGGGCCGAGAGGGGAGTGGCACAGGCATTCACTTCCTGCACGAGACAGCCTTTCCGCGTGCTCCTCACCAACGCGGAATAAGGGCTCAAGGTGGTGGTCAGCGATCCTGGGTGCCACCACTTCCGCTACCAGATACGCCCTCGAGTGCGTGCTTCTTGGAGGTGGATGGGGACCTGCTGCTGTAATAGGGGAAGCTCTGAGCCAGCCCTGGAGGGTGCACCGCGACGGTGGGTAGCAAATAAAGTTCAGCCCATTAACAAAGTAAGTAAATAAAAAAAGAACGTTTTTTATAGTCAAAATAACATTTTCACATTGAACCAAATTAAATTATATAAATATATGCCTTAATGTATAATTCCCAGTTAGAATTCAGATTTCTCAAATTGTCCTTAAAAATGTCCTTTATAGTTGTTCATCTTAAGTAGGTTCCAGGGGTGCCTGGCTGGCTCAGTCAGAAGAGCATGCAGCTCTTGATCTGGAGGTTGTAAGTTTGAGCGGTGTAAAATTACTTTAAAAGAAAATTTTTCTAAAAAATAAAGAAAGAAGAGGACGCCTGGGTGGCTCAGCTTAATAAGCGTGGGACTTCGGCCCAGGTGATGATCTCCTGGTTGGTGAGTTCGAGCCCCATATTGGGCTCTGCACTTTCAGTGCAGTCTTCTTGGGCTTCTACACCCCCTCCCGTCTCTGCTCTTTCTGCACATGCTCTCTCTTTCTCTCAAAATAAATAAACTTTAAATAAATAAATAAATAAATAAACAAACAATTAGTAGGCTCCAATAGCGGGACCACACATTGCACTTGTTTATTTCCCTATTGTCTCTTAATCTCCAACATTCCCTTTTTTAATGCTTCTGACTTGGAGACTTGTGATCAGTTGATCTGGAAAATGCCTGCCTCCAGGGTGTGTTTGATGACTTCTTCCAGATGTGGCTTAGCTTGTTGCTTTATCCGTGAAGTCTCCTATAACCCGGAAGTTAGATCTAAAACAGAGATTCCGGGGGCGCCTGGGTGGCGCAGTCGGTTAAGCGTCCGACTTCAGCCAGGTCACGATCTCGCGGTCCGTGAGTTCGAGCCCCGCGTCGGGCTCTGGGCTGATGGCTCGGAGCCTGGAGCCTGTTTCCGATTCTGTGTCTCCCTCTCTCTCTGCCCCTCGCCCGTTCATGCTCTGTCTCTCTCTGTCCCAAAAATAAATAAAAAACGTTGAAAAATAAAACAGAGATTCGGGTTAACTTTTTTTTTTTTTTTAATTTTAGAGAGATCGAGAGCACAAGCTAGGGAGAAAGGCAGAGGGAGAGTGAGAGAGAGAGAGAGAGAGAGAGAGAGAGAGAGAGAGAGAGAATCTTAAGCAGGCTCCACACTCAGCATGCAGTTTGACAAAGGGTTCAATTCAGGACCTTAGGTTCATGACCTGAGCTGAAATCAAGAGTCGGTCACTCAACTGACTGAGCCACTTAAGCACCCCTGGGTTAAATGTTTTTAAAGAGCCAGCATTCTAAGAGGCACCTGGCTGGCTCAATCAGTAGAGCATGCGACTGTTGATCTCAGGGTTGTAAGTTTGAGCCCCATGTTGGGTACAGAGATCTCCTAAAAATAAAATATTTTCTTCTTAAAGTGTCAGAATTCTAAGTATGTTTTTATAAAATGGAGAAAGTGTCTCACAGAAAGACTGAATGACATAAATGACGATTGTATAAAGTATCATTCACGTATCAACTGGTACTGCTCAATTAGACTGCATTTATCTTAGTCCCATGAAACACAAAACCTACTTACTTATTCATTATATGGATCAGAGTCTACTTATAATTCTACCTTTGGAATCTCATAAGTCACAAATATATGCTCTGATATGGCTTGGAAGAAACCCACATAAAAGAAATTAGAATATTTAAATCTTTTACAGGAAACACCTGTTTTTTTCTTGGGAGCCTGATCTGTTTACATTTTCTGATTCACAGCCCTGTTCTGACCCCACCCCTGGATCTGATCCTGGTCCAACCGTCCACTTCACACCTGCTCTGCCTGGTCCCTCCCTCAGTCCCAGCCCCATAAGTAGAAGATTGGACATTTGAAGTTTTACCTGTTCCCAAAGTTTACAAGAGCTTCCAATTTCCAAACTTAATTTACCCGCAAATCTAAATATTTTACCATGTTTTGTGGAATAAAGAATTTGTTCTATAAACATGTGATCTACTCAAACAAGCCCCCTTAAAGTGATCTCAGATATTTCTTCTGTTTAAGAAAGTGGAGCCTCTGGATCCTTTTAAGACAGGATAACCCTGGGGGTGCCTGTGTGGCTCAGTCAGTTGAGCATCTGACTTCGGCTCAGGTCATGATTTCCCTGTTCATGAGTTTGAGCCTCAAATCGGGCTTTCAGCTGTCAGCACAGAGCCTGCTTTGGATCCTCTATCCTCTTCTCTTTCTGCCCCTCCCCTACTTGCACTCTCTCTCCCAAAAATAAATAAACAATTAAAAAAAAAAAAAAAGGATAGCTTGAGCCTGTTATGATGGTCATGTAACACTGAACAGCAGCGGGGAAGGATGTGCTCCATCTCCAAGCATACCCTCAGAATAAATCAGTCGATTGAAGAAACCTAGGAGGCCAAAAAAAAAAAAAAAAAAAAAAAAAAGTGGAGATTGGAGAGACACAACTGTGTGTACACATGTAGGTAAGAAACAAAGGGAAAGGCTATAGGGGTATACCTATCTTACATCTGCCTGAGTCTGACTAGTATGACTGCAGAGAGATTGAAGGTATGGGGTGGGAGGAAGACTAATTTTAATGTATAGCCTTTTGAACTATCTGTGTTTGTTTTGTTCTGTTTTGTTTTGTTTTTTACTGTGTGGATATATGACTTTTTCAACAACTACAGGTTGTTTTTTCTTTGTTTAATGTATTGATATATGTTACCATTCTTGGGAGGGTTTGCAAATTCACATGTCTTCAGCTAAAGGCATCTATCAGCAATAGAATTTCAGGTGCTGGTTGTTAGAATAAGGAAGGTATCTTGCCCGGGGGAAAGCGTTTCTCAATTCTTCTAAAATTTCTATGATAGCTCAAGACTGTCTCCACTATGCTTCTGGGGGAGCTGTGTGATGGGCTATCTTTGTATTTGGGCAGCTTTCCAGAAACAGAATGCCCTGCTCAGGAGGGTGGCTGTGGCCTTATCCGCTCCTCTCCAAGGTAAAGCCCTACTCTCCCCCAGCTAGAGCAGAGAGAGGTATTTTTAACCTCGGTGTTGGCTTACACAAAGGTTCAGGTATTCTCTGTGGTGTACTATGAGACAAGAAAGCTGAGATCTGACACTTAGACTCATTTGCCCTACCTCAATGTGCTGGTTTTATGCACCTTGGAGAATTGGACTATAAAAGCTGTAATAAGTGAAAACTATTTATTACAGTTCCCCAGAAACCCTTTGGATATCATATTCCTTTGTTTCTGACACAGAAGTGTAGTGCAGGGATGGGCAGCTCACTCCACCCCCACCCCCGTGGGGAAGGGGATAGAAAAATTACCTGCACATCACCTGCCTTAACTAGACCAGGAAGAGAAACCAGATGTGGGTCTATTACAAAAGAACTAGAATTACAGGTAAGTTATTTAGGTCCTCTTCAGAAGGTGGCATGCATTAGTCATAAGATCTAATAGCATGTGCATGAGACAAATCAAGTCAACAGGAAATTGATCATGTTTTCATGAGATGAAGACAGAAGTTGAAATATGTGTGCTACACAAAAAGATTTGTAGGAATTGGGGGTTGTGGGGGTTCTTTTTTCCACAAAATGAGTCTGAAGGGGTATGGATTTACAGATTTATTAACAAAAGAGGGGTACAAATATCACTTGAGTAAATATATACCCCTATAAGTCACCACCTACACAAGTGCTGGGCTAGAAAGCAACTAGTCTGGGCCCATTTGGGGATAATTGTCTCTTCCCTTAAGAGAAAGGAAGGTAAACTGAAGCAAGCTGTGAGTTTGTTTCAAACAAACACATCACACAATAGGAAGATAAGTCTATGGAAACCATCAAAATTCTAATTATGAGGCTATGTGATTCTTTAATTTGATGGCCTTTCAGAAAATGGAGCCCATTGAAGAATCTAAATCAAATTCAGTCCCGGTTTTTTGGATTGGCACTGGTCTAGGAATAAACTTGCTCCTAGCAGTCTCCCAGATCATAGTTAACTAAGAACTGGCCACTCCTGTACTACTCACACAGAATGCCCCCGGTTACAAGGCAGGACAACTAACATACACTTTACCGCTGTCTTGTTCCAAATTCCAAATGCCTGTTCAGAACTTCTCCAGGAGCCCCTGAGAGCTGGAAGGGAGGAGGACCACTTCCAGATTCCCGAGTCACCCCACAAGGTGGCCTCGGTGCTTTACTCCTCTTGGCTGTGACATCCCTCCATCTCATCTCACACCTCCATTGCCCTTCCCAGCTCCTTGTCCCTCTTCTTCCTTTGGGTCTTTCTTAGCTTTTTAAAAATTAAGGCTTAGGGACACATGGTTGGCTCAGTTGTTAGAACATGCAACTCTTGATTTCAGGGTTGCAAGTTTGAGCCCCACATTGGGTGTAGAGATTACTTAAAAAAAAGATAAATAAATAAATAAAAATCAAGGTTTAAAATAATAAAGTAATTCTGACCATGTTGTTATATAGCTATTAAATCTTTATTTTCAACTTGGTTCCTTTTAATTTCTTCAACAATATGAAATGACACAATTGATAGTAGAAACCTGGTAAATTTAAAAATCAGAATTCACTGGGGCACCTGGGTGGCTCAGCTGGTTAAGCATCCAACTTCAGCTCAGGTCATGATCTCACGGTTTGTGAGCTCGAGCCCCACGTTGGGCTCTGTGCCGACAGCTCTGAGCCTAGAGCCTGCTTCAGATTCTGTCTCCATCTCTCTCTGCCCCTCCCCTGCACATGCTCAAACACACTTTCTCTCTCTCTCTCTCTCAATAAACATTAAAAAAAATTTTTTAATAAAAAAAATAAAAATCAGAATTCATTTACAGACTAAGTCCCCATGTCGTTAAGTGCCTCCATGTGGTTATGGTCTAATATCTATAGCCACACAGACTTAACTGAACAATCTTAGTTCTGTCTTGCTTCTTAATTGGAAGAGGAATCTGGAAATCATTGCCAAATAGGCTACATGAGTCACAACAGGTGACTGTATTTTCCTTTCTGGTGTTAGGCAGTGCAGGATAAATTTAGTTTCTATTATTTTTGTTTCTCAGGAAGAGCAGGATTTGCAAAATAAATTAGGATTGCTGATCTGATTCACGTCAGTTTTCATTTCTTTCAGGGGTGTTTCTCACCGATAATGGAAAGCCTTTTCACTAACTCCTCAAAGGCTCTCTGTGAATTGGGCCTCAGATGTGATGTTTTTGCAGTTAAAATGTATTTAGATCACTTAATAGCCATAATCAACTCTGTGGTTCATGCAGTCTGTTCAGCTAGTAGTCACAGCTTAAAGAGTTTTGGTCCTTTGTTTTTCATTTTCTATTCACCATTCCATAAATATGAAGTAGATCCCCATGGTGCCTTATGAGGCACCTTATGATTATCTTATGAGCTGTGTGAGAGAAGGTGTAAGGTTTGGCCTCTGTTTTCAAGGAAATGGTTGGTGACTAATTCTAAGGCAGCCTGAATGGCAATAAATGATATATGTATAAATGCTAAGATTTTTAAGGAGGGAAAGGATTGCCATAGGAGAAGGTCACTCAGGACAATATCATAAAGAATTGTTAAACTGGTACTTAAGAAAGCAATAGAATTTGAAGCACTTCTGCTGCTGGCAGACTAGATACTCTGAATAGATACCCCGACCAAACAGCTAGATCTGTAGTGAAACATATTTTCTTTGCATCAGTGAGCTTGTAGGAAGTAAGGGACATTTCCCAGGGGCAGAGATTAAAATGTGAGCTAAAAACAGAGTGTTGAATAATAAACACACAGGAAGAAAGCTGCTGTTACCCTGAGGGCAAATCCTAATGAACTGTACCATGCAGCCTATATTAGTCTGCTGGGCTGCCATAACAAAATACCACACAATGACTGGCTTAAACAATAGAGATTCATTGTTCTCACAATTGTGAAGTCTAGAAGTCCAAGATCAAGGTGCCAACCCTTTTGGACCTCTCTCCTTGACCTGAAGATAGCCACCATCTCACTGCTTCTTCACCTGTTCACAGAGGTGAACTCCCTTATAAGGAAAACTTATGACTCCCTTATAAGGAAACCAGTCATATTGGATGAGGGGCCCACCCTAATTGGATCAGAGACCCAGCCTTATTTTAATGTTATCACCTAAATATTTAATAAGCTTATCTCCAAATATGGTTACATACTGAGGTACTGGGGATTGGGATTTCAACATATGAATTTTGGGGAGACAATTCAGCCCTTAACAAAGCCTACACCTTTGGTCACAAAAATGAACCTTAGACTCTAGATTAAGCCAGAGACCCTGGAAGGGGCCAAAAGGTCCCTGAAGGCAGTGCCCCCTCCATGCAGAAACAAATGAAAGTTTCCTTTGAAAAAAGGAAAGTTAAGCTTCACCCTGAGGGTTCCCCCAGGTTAAGATCAAACAAATATGTACTCATTACCAAGGATCAATAAGGAAAAAAGGCACCATGAGTGAGTATCAGCAAAAACATTGATCATAAGTCATGACTTAAAGAAAGTAAGAACCGTCCAAACTTCAAATACTAGAATTACCAAATAAAGACTAGAAAATAATATATGAAATGTCTAAATAAATAAAAGTTGGAGTCACAAAAATGGAAAAAGGAGACAATAAAAAATGAGAATTTGTATGTATGTATGTATGTATTTATTTATTTTTTTAATTTACATCCAAGTTAGCATATAGTACAATAATGATTTCAGAAGTAGAATCCAGTGATTCATCCCCTATATATAACACCCAGTGTTCGTCCCAACAAGTGTGTTCCTTAATGCCCCTTACCCATTTAGCCCCTATACCCACCCCCAACCCCTCCAGCAACTCTCGGTTTGTTCTCTGTATTTAAGAGTCTCTTATGTTTTGTCCCCCTCCCTGTTTTTACACTGTTTTTGCTTCCCTTCCCTTATGTTCATCTGTTTTGTATCTTAAATTCCACATATGAGTGAAATCATATGATATTTGTCTTTCTCTGACTAATTTCACTTAGCATAATACATTCTAGTTTCGTCCATGTTGTTACAAACGGCAAGATTTCATTCTTTTTGATTGCTGAGTAATACTCCATTGTCTAAATATACTACATCTTCTTTATCCATTCATCTATCACTGGACATTTGGGTTCTTTCCTTACTTTGGCTATTGTCGATACCACTGCTATAAACATTGGGGTGCATGTGCCTCTTTGAAAAGACACACCTGTATCCTTTGGATAAATACCTAGTAGTGCAGTTGCTGGGTGGTAGGGTAGTTCTACTTTTAATTTTTTGAAGAACCTCTATACTGTTTTCCAGAGTGGCTAGCCCAATTTGCATTCCCACCAGCAGGGCAAAAGAGATCCTCTTTCTCTGCATCCTCACCAACATCTGTCATTGCCTGAGTTGTTAGTTTCAGCCATTCTGACCGGTGGAAGGTGGTATCTTATTGTGGTTTTAATTTGTCTTGGCCTGATGATGAGTGATGGTGAGCATTTTTTTCATGTGTCTGTTAGCCATCTAGGTATCTTCCTTGGAAAAGAGTTTATTCATGTCTTCTGCCCATTTCTTCACTGGATTGTTTTCTGGGTATTGAGTTTGATAAGTTCTTTATATATTTTGGATTCTAAGCCTTGATCAGGTATGCTGTTTGGAAGTATCTTCTCCCATTCTGTCGATTGCCTTTTAGTTTTGCTGATTGTTTCCTTCATTGTGCAGAAGCTTTTTATCTTGATGAGGTCCCAATAGTTCATTTTTGCTTTTGTTTCCCTTGCTTCCAGAGACATGTTGAGGAAGAAGTTGCTGCCGCAGAGGTCAAAGAGGTTGTTGTCTGCTTTCTTGTCTAGGATTTTGATGGCTTCCTGTCTTACATTTAGGTCTTTCATCCATTTTGAGTTTATTTTTGTGTATGGTGTAAGAAAGTGGTCCAGGTTCATTCTTCTGCATGTTGCTGTCCAGTTTTCCCAACACCATTTGCTAAGAGACTGTCTTCATTCCATTGGATATTCTTTCCTGCTTTGTTAAAGATTAGTTGGCCATATGTTACATATAGAACTTTTAAAATAAAAAATATATAGAAAATTTAAAAACTCAATAGAGATTAAATAGGCAGATTAGAAACAACCGAAGCAAAAATTGGCTAACTGAAAGAGAGAGCTTCAGAAATTAACAAGATGTAGCACAGAGAGAAAAGTTGAGATAGAAAGAAGGAAAATGTTTAGCATATGTCTAATTAGAGTCTCAGAAGGAGAGATCAAAGACAATGCAAGGATGCAGTATTTGAAGAGATCATTGCTGAGCATTTTCCAGAATGATTAAAGTCAAGAATTTAAAGCTACAGTAAAACAACATATGCTGAGAAAGATAATTTCTTAAATATCTAAACCTGGTTACATCATATGAAATCTGAAAAATACCAGAGACAAAGAAAGTATCTTTTTTCAGAGAGAAAAGGCAGATCACCTACAAAGGAATAGTAATTAGAATGACAGACAGTGGAAGAACACTTTCTTTTTTTTTTTTTTTTAAGTTTTATTTATGTACTTTGAGAGAGGGGGAGAACACATGCAAGCAGAAGAGACAGAGAAGGAGACAGAATCCCAAGATGGCTCCATGCTGTCAGCTGTCAGCACAGGGGCTCGAACCTACAAACTGTGAAATCATGACCTGAGCCAAAATCAAGAGTCAGACACTTAACCAACTGAGCCACCCAGGTACCCTTAAGATTTTTTATTTATTTTTAATTTTAATTTTTTAAAATGTATTTATTTTGAGAAAGAGAATGGGGGAGGGGCAGAGAGAGAGGGAAAGAGAGAATCCCAAGCACTGTCAGCACAGAGCCCAACCCGGGGCTCAAACTCACGAGCCATGAGATTATGACCTGAGCCAAGATCAAGACTTGGGCACTCAACAGACTGAGCCACCCAGGTTCCCCAAGATTTTTTATTTTTAAGTGATCTCTACACCCAACATGGGGTGTGAACTCACAACCTCAAGAACAAGAATCACATGCTTGGGGCACCTGAGTGGCTCAGTCAGTTGAGCAGCTGATTTTGGCTCAGGTCATGATCTTGCAGTTCATGGGTTCAAGCCCCATGTTGGGTTTTATGCTGACAGCTCAGAGCCTAGAGCCTGCTTCAGATTCTGTGTCTCCCTTTCTCTCTGTCCCTCCCCCCATCATTCTCTGTCTCTTTTTCTCTTTCTCTCTCAAAAATAAATAAACATTAAAAATTTTTTTGAAAAAAGAGTCACTTGCTCTACTGACTGAGCCAGCGAGACACCCCAGGAATGACACTTTCAAAGTTGGAGGCAAAATTGCTGACAGCCTAGGACTGTGTATCCATCAAAACCATTTTCCGAGAATAAGAATGATATGAAGATGTTTTCTTTTTTTATTTTGAGAGAGAGAGAGAGAGGGAGAGAGAGAGAACCCACATGAGCAGGGGAGAGGGGCAGAGGGGGAGAGAAAGAATCTCAAACAAGCCCAGCACAGAGCCCCACAGGGGGCTCGATCTCACAACCCTGGGATCATGACCCAAGCTGAAATCAAGAGTCAGCCACTCAACAGACTGAAACACCCAGACACCCCAAGATGTTTTCAGGTAAACAAACACTGAATTTGCCACCAATAAACCTGCAAAAAGAGAATTTCACAATGCTCTTGTCTTCTCTGGGATTTCCCCAAAAGTAAACTGATTAAATGCAAGTTGTAAGCAAGTAGGGAAGTGAGACAGGAAAGTAAAGGAAGCCCGGAAAGTGCATTGTCAAGCAAGTCACCACCATGAGCAATTGAAACTTCATCCCACGGCAGAACCCTGGGGCCAATGTAGAATGGAATGAGAGTTCTCCTACCCAAAGGACAGGAGAGTTGGGAAATCCACGGTTCCCTTCAGAACTTGCTTGTGTGCTGCTCCCAGGAGGCATTACTCCTCCGCATTCTTGTCTGCACCTGGCAGGAGCAAAAGGGATGCAGTGGCCAGAGCCCTCAGGCAGAGAAAGCAGGACCAGCGGAGCTTGGAGATGGTGGTAAGTGCTGAGGGGATATGGAAGCACCACTGGCAAAGCCTACTACCCCCGTACTGCCGGAAAACTGCAAAAGAGTTGTGCAAGGGGAAGGTCTGCTGTGCTATACAAGAATAAGGGGTCAGTAAACTAACTAGCTACCATTTAGGTACACCTAAACACTGTTAGTATAAAATGAGAATGTTAGTAGCTACCTTATAGTCCAACACAAAACAAAACAGAACATAATTAAAATATTGGCTGCTAGTATAGTTTAGTCTGTATCACTATTATAGACGAAAAAGTAAGTTAGGAACTATAAGTTTATTTGTTTGTTTTAAAGTTTATTTATTTATTTGGAAAGAGGGACAGCATGAGCTGGGGAGGGCCAGAGAGAGAGAAGAAGAATCCCAAGCAGGCTCTGCACTGTCAGCACAGAGCCCAACGAGGAGCTCAAACCGCGAACCCGGAACCCTGACATCATGACCTGAGCTGAAATCAAGAGCCAGACGTTTAACCGACTGAGCCACCCAGGCGCACCCATAAGTTTTTTTAAAGTAATAAAATTTAGCCAATTGTATTGGTAGGAGACTAAAGGTATGTTAACTGAGATCACCTGATTAAACAGCAGCTGGGATAAGAGCTTGGAGTAGCAGGAGCTTCCAGAAATAGCAAGCTTGATAGCATGGAGGAAATAGGGTGGAGGATGGCGGAAGAATAAACCTCAAAGACCTAACATTCTGTCCTGCAGGAAGAGGTCCTCAGCTTTTGTTTTTGTTTTTTGTTTTTTGTTTGTTTAACGAGTTTATTTATTTTGAGAGAGAGCAAGTGGGGGAGGGGAAGAGAGAGAGAGAGAATCCCAAGCAGGCTCCACACTATCAGTGCAGAACCCCATGTGGGGCTTGAACCCACAAGCCATGAGAACATGACCTGAACTGAAGTCGAACACTTAACCAACTGAGCCAACCAGGTGCCCCCCCCACCAGTTTTTATTTTTTTTATCACACACATCATCCATTAATATGTTTGAATTTGTGCAGCTGTATATATTTGTATATTATGAAACATACCCTAAAAAAGAATTATTAATGAGCTAGATGAGTTAAATAAGCATTAAAAATAGTTCTTTTTAAAAATGTTTATTTAGGGGCGCCTGGGTGGCGCAGTCGGTTAAGCGTCTGACTTCAGCCAGGTCACGATCTTGCGGTGCGTGAGTTCGAGCCCCGCGTCAGGCTCTGGGCTGATGGCTCAGAGCCTGGAGCCTGTTTCCGATTCTGTGTCTCCCTCTCTCTCTGCCCTTCCCCCGTTCATGCTCTGTCTCTCTCTGTCCCAAAAATAAATAAACGTTGAAAAAAAAATTAAAAAAAAATGTTTATTTATTTTTTGAGAGAAAGAGCTGGCAGGGGAGGGGCAGAGAGAGAGAGAGAGAGAGGGATACAGAGAATTCAAAACAGGCTTATGCTGTCAGCACAGAGCCCGACTTGGGTCCCAAACCCTTGAACCATGAGATCATGACCTGACCTGAGGTCGCTTAAGCAACTGAGCCACCCAGGTGCCCCTAAAAATAATTCTTAATATTTGTTCTTAAAAATAATAATTAGGGGCACCTGTGTGGCTTAGTCGGTTAAGCATCTGACTCTTGATTTCGGCTCAGGTCACGATATCACGGTTTGTGGGTTTGAGCCCCACGTCGAGCTCTGCACTGACAGTGCAAAGCCTGCTTGGGATCTGTCTCCCTGTCTCTCTGGCCCTCCCCCACTCACTCTCTATCTTTATTTCAAAATAAATAAATAAATAAATATTTTTAAAATATATATATATATATAATTTATGTGAGCAATAAACTGGGCTATGATTCATTATTCTGGAAATCTTAACTTATGGAAAAGGGGTATATTTTGACATTGGGTTTTAGTGGCTGTCATGGCTGATAAAAGATAACTCACCAAAACAAAGCAGACCCAGAGGAAGAAGTATGCTTATAAATCACAATAGTTATTATTTCTTCAATACCACACACTCATTATGTAAGTAATCTTGTTGAGATTCAGCTAGGAAATTTCCATGTTATCTGCTTTCAATCAGTGGTGATAGCATACTAATCAGAAGGGACTGATTTCAAGGTTTGTTCCTTTAAAAAAAAACAAAAAAACAAGTCCAAATCCCATTGAAATTCTTCATCAGAGCAATATTTAAACAAATTAGAAAGTAATGTTTCTGAAGATTTTTTTTTTTATTTTGTCTTTAAGTAATCTCTACACCCAATATGGGACTTGAACTCACAATCCTAAGATCAAGAGTTGCATCCTCTGTTGGCTGAGACAGCCAGGAGTTCCTGTTTCTGAGTTTTTAAGTTGGCTGTGCCAGGAGGAGGCCACTGTAGCCGTATGGGTAGGAGGGTTAAGGTCTTCCACTCAAGAGGTAGCTATAGAAAGAGGGGTCTGAAAACAAATTTAGCAGGGTTTGATAATGGCATATGGGAGGAGAGGGAACAAAGAGAAGTCTGGATGGAGTTACAAATCCCTGGATTAGTGAGATTTTTTTCAGGTTACAAAATGCAAATAATCAAAGTATCTCCACGAATGGGATTATATGATAAGGACACATGGAAACCTAAAGGGGACAAAGAGCCACCTCTGTGACTGCATTGCTGGCCTCATGAAAAGGTCACTCATGACATTTCAGACGTGGCTCTGGTAATCCAGTATCATTTCAGGGCTCCACTGCAGTCCTCCTCAATGGCCAAGTTTGTGACTCAGGTCCTCAGAGCCTGCCATCTCTTGGTTTTTCCCTCCCACTCTGCAGTGGACTGACTCCCCTACTTCTACTGCCTCCTGATGCCTTTTTACTGCTTTTTCCATTTCTCTCTCTAATTCAACACCAAATCACTTATTTAGCATCCCATCTCTACCTCACAGAAAAAATCTCGGAGGGAGAGAGTCTGACTGATCCGGTCACTGCAGTTTTGGCCAAAGGACTCAGGTGAGGCCAATCATAGATCACAGGCCGGCCTTTAGATTGACTGCCTTCGAGCAGGTGTTCACCTAGGGTGGAGAGTCACGTCTCCATGGCACAAATTAAAGCAATTTATGCAATCTAGGTTCCTAATAAAGCAGCTGTGGACCTACAAACAACCTGAGGCTTCACGTACATAAGCTGGGTAATCAGTCAGCTGCTGATACAGTCTGTCCATTATAGCCCGGGAGACAGGAAGATGGGATATTCTGGATGTGGCTTATTATGAAACTAAGACCAGTGACCTACATACATGTATTTCACTTAACACCTTAAGCTTTACTTCAGGTATAACATAGGAAATAATAATTTAAAAGTTACCATTATTATTACTACTAGGAACAGAAGTATGAGTTATCATGAGGTTAAGATCACAGACCTTGGGACTAGACTGCCTAGGATCATATCCTCAGTACTGTCACTTACTGGCTGTGTGACCTTGGACAAATTACCTAACCGATCTATGCCAACCGATCTAGTTCTCTCATCTGTCAAATGAGTATAACAAAACCTTATCCCATTGGTAGTTAATGAGAAGTTAATCTGTTAATATATTTAAATGACTTAGAACAGTGTCTGGCATATTATTATCGCTACGTGAATATTTGCTATTTTACTTACAATCATGAGTTAGATTCCAACTATGTACCCCATCCATGCATTATATCTGCAACTTTGATCTCTTGATTTTTAGGTTTGTCCCCTGGTTAAATATTATCTTGCACTGTTTGCTAATTATTTCCTGTTGCTAGTCTTGGCTCTCTAATAAGATTTTATCCTTTAATATGTATAAAATAAATATTTTTTGACTCAGAATTGTAAAACTAGTCTGTTTTTATTTTATAGCCAACTCTAGGACTTCTCTGGCTGATAAATCACAGGGTCAAAATTCTGGGAAATTATTCCTATCATAATAACTACTTTAAAATTTTTCCCTTGCTCTTATTTTTGTTTCAAGGTATTTGTTATATTGTCATAGTTTTATTGGTTTCCCTCTAGAGAAGGTCAAGTTCCCTGGAACATTTGATGTCATCATTTAGAGATGAAATAGGTGCTATATATTTATTAAAAGTGTGGGGTGCCTGGGTGGCGCAGTCGGTTAAGCGTCCGACTTCAGCCAGGTCACGATCTCGCGGTTTGTGAGTTCAAGCCCCGCGTCAGGCTCTGGGCTGATGGCTCGGAGCCTGGAGCCTGTTTCCGATTCTGTGTCTCCCTTTCTCTCTGCCCCTCCCCCATTCATGGTCTGTCTCTCTCTGTCCCAAAAATAAATAAAAAATGTTGAAAAAAAAATTAAAAAAAAAAAAGTGATACACAAGTTGACTCAGAAACCAGGAGGCATACAATAATATTTTTTGCCTCAGTAATCTTCCTGGCATGCTTACATACTTGAATTTGAATGCTGGCTCAAATGAATGAATAAATAGTTGGCATGATTTGCTTCAAGTATTGAATCTGCAATGTTCTACTCTATTTACAGATACACATTTAAACACATTTTCATGGGGCGCCTGGGTGGCTCAGTTGGTTAAGTGGCTGACTTTAGCTCAGGTCATGATCTCATGGTTTGTGAGTTCAAGCCCCGCATCGGGCTCTGTGCTGACAGCTCAGAGCCTGAAGTCTGCTTTGGATTCTGTGTCTCTGTCTCTCTCTGCCCCTCCCCTGCTTGTGCTCTGTCTCTCTCAAAAAATAAATAAACATTAAAAAAATTAAACACATTTTCATGATGTCATTGTATTTTGTGATTGCACACCCTAATTGTGAGACATAAATCACCATGGCAACAAGCCAGTGGTTACATTAACCAGTGGATCCATCACTCCTGGGACATGCGGTCAGCCCATCCTTGAACTGAACTCCAAATTGTCCTGATCCTCTCACTGCAATGATCCTCAGTAGCTTCACCTTCAAGGAATCTGGTCTGGAGCTTGTGCAGATCTCTTGTCTTTCCTTTACCCTGGGGGCCAATCACTGAGCCAGAGCAGTAACCCATAGACCATCCTTCCTCCGCAAAGCCCTGGGAGAGAAAGAGCATTTATGCCTCTCCAGTTACCCCCTTCAGATGGCCCAAGTCACCAACACAATCACTGACCCTCTCAGCTCATTCTCTTCACCAGCATTATCACTGTGTCAGTCAGAAAGTCATGTGCTTTTCCTCCTCCCCACTGAAGCTGGCACAGGTCAGATGTCACCCTAGATGGGGGAGAGGGAAGCAAGGAATTTCCAAGCAGATGGGGACAGGGCACATGTTTCCAAGTTAATATTGTAGGGGCTATGGAGGTGACACATTAGGAAGAGATATTTCATTCCTTACCACCTTGATATCAACACTGAAATCATTTAGAGCAGTAATGGTAGCCACTATCACTAAGAGTAGTAGAAGGCTCTTCCTCAGTGTATGTGTACCCCAGGATCTCTAATACCCAAAATAAGGTCAAATGAAATCACAGGGCCATGCTGTCTTCCAGCAAACTCAAATGTCCGTACTCACACAATGTGCAGAAATATGAACATATGACCCTCCACATCACCAATGCAACATTTTCCAAGCCAAAATTGTGTACTTAATATATTTCTCGGTGCTGAGGAATTACCAAAATGCATAAGAGATTTTCTGAAGAAAAATATAATCTTATTACAGAGCCATGACGAGCAACAGGAAACAATTTGAAAACTGTGCAAGATAACATTTCATCAGAAATCATAAATTAGAGAGACCAAAATGGCAGATACAATGCGTTCTGGGGTATGTGGCCTTGGAGGGCCTTGGACCTTGGTTTCCTTATTGATTTTTGTTTTATTTTGGTTTTAGGTAGGAATAATGTTAATCCTTTACTGTCTGTTGAATGATTCTGTGACGCACACATGTAACAAAGAACATGTCAGCATTTTAAAAAATTCTTAGTATTGGGGCACCTGGGTGGCGCAGTTGGTTGAGCAACTGACTCTTGATCTCAGCTCAGGTCTTACTCTCAGGGTCATGGGTTCAACCCCCATGTTGGGCTCCAGGCTGAGTGTGTAGCTTACTTAAGATTCTCTATCTCCTGCTGCCCCTCTCCCCAGCTTGTTCCCTCTCTAAAAATTAAAAAAAATTCTTAGTATTCTAATGTAGGACATGATGATGATGATGATGATGATAATTGCCATTAGGATTATTTTTTCAATTATTTTTTTTTTGAGAGAGAGAACACACACAGAGGAGGGGCAAAGAGAGGGAGACAGAGGGTCTGAAGCAGGCTGCATACTATCAGCTCAGAGCCCAATGTGGGGCTTAAATCCATGAACCTTGAGGTCATGACCAGAGCTGAAGTCTGACACTTAACTGACTGAGCCAGCCAGGCACCTCAACATTATGATTATTAATATGATCCTTTAAGTTACAATAGGGGTAGGGATCCTGGTATTCAGGGAAACCTGCCCAGAGAAGGAAGTGTCTGAAAACCTGAGCCACCTCTCGTTTGAACAAACCTCTGGTTTGAGCAAAATTCAGAAGGGGCACTAACAGGCTTGGGGTGGTGGCAGGGAAAACAGTTTGCACAGAGGCAAGGAGAGAAGTGTCAGGTTATGAGGCATCAGTCAGGTGCCTGTTGGGCTGAGCATAAGGACTGCTGAGGGTAGGAATAGATCATTTATTTTGGTGGATGAGGAAGCTGACCCAAGGCAGAGCTCGCCATCAGGGTAGAGCATGAGTCCTGCAGCTAGCAAGGGATACATTGGCATTTTCTTTGTTCAAGACTAGTGGGTTTGGGGAAGAAAAAAAAAAAAGAAGACTGGTGGTTTGCTTATAAAAAGCAATATATACTCATTAGGGCAGGAGTCCAGATCTTTGAAATGTTTCATTCTACTACCCTTCCTAAACATTGGTTCTTTTCTTCCAATTGAGTGTATTTCTTCCCTGCAGCTTTGGTTGTATCCGGCCGAGGGCTTAGCAGATAATAAGCACGGGACACTACTGGCTGGATTGAGTCCACATGACCTGTATAATTGTCCATCGTCACTGCTACCACTGCTCCCCAATTTCTTTCTGCTACCGATGATCTCATTCTATGCCAACCAATGGTCATTTGTCTTCATCCTTCTTGACCTCTGCTGAATCTGTGCCTGGTCCTTACTCATGCCACGTTTACACAGAAGGCTGTATTGTCCACTTGGTACTGGGAACAATTCCA
The DNA here is from genome assembly GCF_014898765.1 of Herpailurus yagouaroundi. Lineage (NCBI taxonomy): Eukaryota > Metazoa > Chordata > Mammalia > Carnivora > Felidae > Herpailurus > Herpailurus yagouaroundi. The sequence continues at coordinate 18,478,216 of NW_024412415.1, read as the reverse complement.
TTCCTGAGTCTGAGGCAAACAGCTTCAGAATTCTGCATGAAATTTAAACCACTGAGATATTTATACGTGTAAACCCAGTTTTTTTTTTTGTTGTTGTTTCGAAATATAAATATATCCAAGGTGGCTAAAGAGGGCTGAGACTCACACTTCATTGTTAATGATTTTAATTATTTCATTTTTCTCCTACCATCTACCTTTAAGCCACACTGGAAGGAATGAAGAAATGCTTGCTTTGACAAGTTTAGATGGAAGGAAAGGTCATCTGGATGATGAGGGAATCATGCAGGAGGGCTTTGGTCAAATGAAGAGCAGATCGAGGATACCAGAGATGAACCTAGTTTTCAGACTCTTGCCAAAGCTCAACTTTGTCCATGTACACATATCTAGGCTCCCTTTCCCTCCCCTCACGCCCGCCTTGGGCTTTTCTTCTTCTGGCTGACAGCCCTGGAAGAGAGACACCTTCCATGCCTCAGAGCGGCTTCAAATAAAAATAAACATATACATTATTTTCTTCCCTCCAAACAAGTCGGCAGGGATCTCAGAAGGGAATCCTTGGCTCCTTTTCAGGACTGATCTCAGAGTTTCAGTTGCAAATGCTCAGTTGCAAAGTACATCTGCCTCCCCCATCTCATCCACCCATGAGCCACAGGGAGCGATGTTACTTACCTAGCTCTGCCCTGATTAAAACTTGGGTTCATGTAAAATTATAATTTCCAGGACCCACCTGTTCTGGAATGTTCTTCTGCTAGGATAAGACCGAATCACATGACAGCTGAGGGAACACTTCTCTCCTTCTTCTCATGTTCTATCGTTGACCCCTAAAATAGTAACTTCTGCCCACACTTTGTCCTCTCAGGAAAGTGAGAAAGCAGCTCCCAGTGCTGCCCTTTGGTGAGGAGTGACTGATATGACCAGGCAGAAGGGTAAAGGTCACACTGTTTCTCACTCTCTCTGGCTGAGAACTGCCTGCACCTTCTCCTCACTGATTGTGTTCCTAAGAAGCAAGTTGATCTTGAGTGGGACTCAGGCCTACTTTCTGGAGGCTGATGTTTCTCTGGGCCTCCTCTCTGAGTGTAATAGGGAATGAGGGTGGAAACTGCCTTTCCTGCAGAGGCAGGTCAAGTATGTTCTGCAGAACAGCTTTCCCTACGTACAGGTAGAACTGAAGGCCCTACCTAGACCAAGGTACAAGCAGTGTTCTCTAGTGCAGCTTTATCATTAATAAAGAATTGTCATTTTATTCCCACTAGATATGCATGCCTATTTCTCAACTGATTCAGAATCAGAGAGGAGGAAGCATGTGATTGATCAGGTCCCTACGACTTCAGTGGTGTTTTAGGGAGAATTGCTCAGCAAAGGCTTCTACTCCCTTGCTTCTCAGAATCCTCTGAAGAGCAAGAACCCATTCTGATATATCTTCTTAGAGATCTAGCCCCCACCCTCATCTCTACCCCTCATCTTCGCCTTCCCCCAGCCCCATGTGAGACCTGGGGTTTGTCAAATGTATTAAGTGGACTGGAGAACACCTACTGGTGATGAGGACCCAGTCACCTGCAAGTTACTTCCTGTTCTGCTCCCTTTCAGTGTTCCCCAGGCTCTGATTTAGGCCACATTGTGGATTACCAGTGTATTTGCAATGCTCTAAGGGCCCTCAATCCAAGATACACTTAACTCTGCGTGGTTTCCCTGCATAGTTATCAATATTAAGAAAGAGTGGGCCATTTAAACAATTTACTATTCATTATTCCTTAGGAAAAAACCACTGTGGCAATTCTATTATTTATTATTTATCAATAGGACCTTTCATAAGACTAAATATTTTTATCTTTCAAGCAAAAATTTGATGGATTATCTTTAAAGAAAGATGCACTTTTGTTTCTTATATTACAAGTGTTTCTTATATTGCAAGTTTAGAATAATAACTCTAGAATTCAATTACACTGTCAGAGTTATCTGGCACAAACCATTATTGCAATGTCTCATAAAAAGCAATGAGACAAAAAATAACCATTGTTTTTATGACTGGAGTATTGGCTGGCTGGTGTCATAGCCATCTTCCAATTAGAATAATTATATTCCATCTATATATTTCTACCTATGATTTAGCTAGACTGATCTGTGTAATAGGAAAAGCCATGTCTTGGACTTCTGAGGTCTTTGGCTTAGAAAAATCTCATGCCATTCCACTCTAGAAGTGTATTTTTAAAATTAATGATAAAACAATTTTAATAACCCTATTTTCCAGCTGACCAAATTTTCTACCATAAATGCTACAGAATGACGTTTATTTGCATGACTTGAGGTAACATAATATTTAAATAGAGATTGCACATTTTCCTAAACTATGTTGCTGTAAGATATTACTGTTAACATATCTTTAAAAATTTTTTTTAATGTTTATTCATTTTTTCAACAGAGGAACAGAGACAGATCTCACAAACCCTGAGATCATGACCTGAGCCTACGTTGGGCACTTAACCTACTGAGCCACCCAGGTGCCCCTACTGTTAACATTTCTAAGCAAACATGTTCTTATATCTGATGCTTACAGCAAATGCTTAAGTACCTGCACTATTCTGAACACATATGAGTGGGTGACAATTCTGTGTGAAAATATTTGAGAAAGAGTGTTGCTCAGTCATGAAAAATCATATATGCTGAAAGAAATCTGAAATTAACTATGTAGGTTCCCTCCTGACCCCATCAATAACCCAGGATTGAAAATTTGGCATTCTGTTGCCTTTCTTTTTTGTGCTCCCCTATCTTGGTAGTTTCTTTTTTCTTTTTTTAAGTTTCTTTTTATTTATTTTGAGAGAGAGATAGCAAGCAGTGGAGGGGCAGAGAGAGAGAGAGGGAGACAGAATCCCAAGCATGCTCTGTGCTCAAAGCTACCCAGGTGTCCCTACCCCAGTAGTTTCTTATGTGAACTTCTCAGTTACTGTCTCCTTTTCATTCCTTTGGTCACATTTGTCCCCCTTCACTGAGATTTTTGCAAGCTACAGTGCTGTTAAACCAAGGCAAGAAAGGCCCCTGTGCTGCCTCTCTTCTGACTGTGTTCTTCTCCACAAAGTAAGGATACTGTACAGCTGAGGGACATATGGTATATGGGCCTCTGTTTTTACTTTTGCCTGAGCCCTACTAGCGTTAGCAAGAGGACTAACTGGCCTCCCTATGCCTAGAATTTTTCAACATTAGAGACTCCAACTCCTAAAGTGCAATGAGGACACATCAGTGGTATTTTACATTTTTCTTAATGTTCATTTATTTTTTGAGAGAGAGAGAGCATGAGCCTGGGAGGGGCAGAGAGAGGGAGACACAGAATTTGAAGCAGCTCCAGAATCTGAGCTGTCAGCACAGAGCCTGAGACGGAGCCCGAACCCATGAACCACGAGATCATGACCTGAGCCGAAGTCGGACGCTTAACCAATTGAGCCACCCCGGCGCCCCATTGGTATCTTAGGTTTTAGCTTTAAGAATCTTTGGAAATGTGCTTCGAGGTTCTACCCTCAATTATTCATTTTGTGTCATTCATGGAGGTAAAAAAGAGTGTGGCTAGTATAAATGACTAACTGCATTGGTAAGTCTATCAATATCTCAAACCAATCAAATTACTGAGGAGTCCAGAGTCACATTTCTACATACTAGCTGAGAGCAAGCAAACCAATCTGCCAGCGATATCTGCATAAGCCTCCATGCAGCACGTTACCTCATTTGACCCTTACAACACCCCCCCCCCCCCACCTCCAGGGCAGCTAGGTACAATATCATTCACTTTTCCGGATGAGACATGCTCAGAGAAGGGAAATTAGTGAGTTGCCTAAAATTAGACAGCTAATAAATGGCAGAGTATCCTAAGGCCTGACTCCAAGTTTTTGCTTCTAGGGGGTATCTGATCCAGACTTAGACTCTAAGACATACAGGTGTGCTTTTTATACTTGCAAAAACTACTCTAAGAAAATGCATTTGGCTGTCAGCTCTGGTTTGTCACTGACAAAGTTTCTTGGGGAAGTCGTCCAACAGAGGCAGGCCTCAGTTTCCTTCTTTAAGATTATTAAAGTAGATGATCTCCAGGGCTTCTTCCAGCTCTGTGGTTCTTTTACAGTCTATACCCCAGATTGCATTCCACGTGTGTGAAAGCAGCCTTCAACACTGGGCAGCACTGCTGTGTTATATTAATGAGACTTTACCAAATGGCCCCAGGTGACCTCCATCCTCCAAGGTTAATCATATCAAGTAGCACCTGTTTAATCAGAAGTTAAACATGAACACTGGGGACAAAAAGGCAAACCAACAGTAGTTTTTGTTGTTGTTGCTGTTTCCAAACATTTTTAGGGACAAGACCACAGGGCAATATTTTCCATAGTATACCTCTTCCAAGGGATATTAATGGGATCTCCTTGAAAAGGGAGGTTTTTGATCACTTGGCTGAACAATATAAAAAAATTTTCCTTTGTAGAGACCCTTTAATACTTAGAGGGATTATTAATTATTAATCTCCAGGAGGAAGATTTCTCACGTCCGAAAACTAATGCTTAGAATATAGCTTTGGAAAACCTTTGGGAAAGCATTTAGGACACACTGATTGTTGCTAGCACCTCAGAACTTATGCCCAAAGCAAAATGTAGCTTTTGGTGATGTCTTTATGTACTAAATGTGATACAACATGATGAGGCTATTTGTTTGTTCCCCAGGAAACCCAAATGTAAGAATTTACCTGCCTACATGTCAGTTACTCAAATAAACCCCTAGAAGATAATATACTTAATGCAATGCCTAATCAGATATGTCATGGTAATTGGGAGAATGATGCCAATTGTTTTAAAAGTTCTACAAGAGGAGGGATGCCTGGGTGGTTCAGTCAGTTAAGTGTCCGACTTCAGCTCAGGTCATGATCTCACGGTTGGTAAGTTTGAGCCTGACATGGGGAGCCTGCTTTGGATTCTGTGTCTCTGTCTGTCTCTGACCCTTCCCTACTCGCACTCTGTCTCTTTCTCTCTCTCTCAAAAATAAATAAACATTTAAAAAAAAAAGAGAGAGAGAATACCTGAAAGTATTAAAAAAAAAATTCCACAAGAGAAGCACCTGGTGACTCATTTGGTTGAGCATTCTCTCTCTCTGCTCCTCCCCTACTCATGCTTTATCAAAATAAATAAACCTTCAAAAAAAAGTTCCACAATAGGTCTTTGGAAATTGAATTCTGGACTGGATGTGACCAACAGAAGGAAGTGTTCTTATTAACTAATGGTCATATTCTTCATTTTTTTAATTGAAAACAGCTTCAATCATTTACATTTTTTTAATGTGTACTTATTTTTAAGAGAGACAAAGCACAAGCAGGGGAGAGGCAGAGAGGGAGGGAGACACAGACACTCAAGCAGACTCCAGCCTGTGAGCTGTCAGCACAGAGCCTGATGCAGGACTCAAACACATGAGCCGTGAGATCATGACCTGAGCCAAAGTCGGACGCCTAACAGACTGAGCCACCCAGGAGCCCCCTTTACATATTTTTTTTTTTTTTAAGTAGGCTGTATGCCCAGTGTGGGGCTTGAACTCACGACCCTGAGATCAAGAGTCTCGTGCTCTACTGACTGAGCCTGCCAGGCACCCCTCATTTACATTTTTTATCCAACTTAACTCTTGATGACTTTTAGCTATTTTTGAAAGTCACATCTATCACCGTGGCAGATCATATTTTTTTAAGATGCCTGCACTAATTCCATCTCACATGCTCTTCTTACAATGAGACCTTTAGCCAGATTATAAAGCTGCTGTGCACTCTTGCCTTGCTCTCATGGGACCCTCACTCACAGAACTCAACTGCCATGCTGGGAGGAAGTCCAAACAAGCCTGTGCAGAGGGACTGCAGTGACAGACCATATGGAGGTGTGCCTAGTCAATTGCCTATGTCAACTGCTAGACCTCTGAGTGAGGATGTCTCCATCTGATTCCAACCTTCAGCCTTTGAATCACTCCACCCTTTTTCCCAGCTGTAAGCCCTACTGGCCTATTGCAATCCCTGCCTTATGCCAGATCTCTTTTATTTTTTAACGCTTATTTATTATTGAAAGACAGAGTCAGAGCGTGAGCAGGGGAGGGGCAGAGGGAGAGGGAGACACAGAATCTGAAGCAGGCTCCAGGTTCTGAGCTCCAGCACAGAGCCCGATGCGGGGCTCGAACTCACAAACCACGAGATCAGGACCTGAGCTGAAGTCAGAGGCTTAACCAACTGGGCCACCCAGGCGCCCCTGCCAGATCTCTTTTATAAGCTCCAAAGGACACCTAGAGCTCTGGGACATCCCCAGAATCTGAATTCTTTCAATGTTGAAACATGGATTCAAAGGTCATTCTCAAATTAAACTTACTGATCCTGATAAATGTGCTGGTGCCATAGGGCAGTCTTGATTAGACTTCTCAGCAGAAATTTAGTCTGAGAACCAGAAATGGGTCATTTGCTCTATGGGATCCCACCAAGTTTCCAGGAATATATCCTTTTATCAGTTCATAAATGGCTTGGATTCCTGAGAATTCTGGGCTCTGTGACTGACCATTTATCACCCACCACCACTTCTGAAATGTACATTCATAGCAATCTGTGAAAAAAACAATTTCTTATTTGTTTATTGTTTTTTAAGATATATCTTCCATGAATTGATTATTGTTTTAATGATTGTCTTCCCTTCTAGACCGGAAGGCTCCCTGGGGGAGGCTCTGCCTGTCTTATTAGTTGTTCTCTCGGCTGCATTCAACACAGTGCCTGGCACACATCAAGTACACAATAATACTTATTCAATGAATTAACTGTATCCCATTCATTTAGTCTGTGCACATACATTAAACACCTACTATGTGTCAGGTATTGATCTTGGAGGTAGGGATAATGTTATGAGCAATGTAGGCCCAACTCTTCTCTTATGGCACTGACAGTGTAGTGAGGGGAGGGGACTGGAGAAATACCTAAGTAAACATGTCAACTCAGTAATTTCAGGTAGTGTTAGTAGCTATGAAGAAAACAAAACTGTCTGGTGATCGAGGGGAAGGTCAGAGCCCTTAGAAAGACTCTTATCAGTGGGCTAATGAATGACGGGGAGGCAGATGTTTATGGAAAGGAAAGAGCAGTAACAGTGGGATGCGTGTTCTAGTAGCAGATATAATCAGTGCAAAAGTCCTGAGACAGAATTTGTTCGACTTAAAGGATATGTTACATTGAGAACACAGGGTAGCTGGACCTTAGTGGAAGAGGACCACGTGGTAGGGGATAAAGTTGAGATGCTGGCAGAGGCAGAGCAGGGAAGGTCTTGGAAGCCGTGATAGAAAGTGATTCTAGAGGGTGCAGAGGAGTAAGCTGTAATATGGGTTCAAGGAGCCTGTCCCTTGTGGACCCAAAATAACATGTAAATACACACACATGAGGAACAGAAACTTCACTGGTTACAGCTGCTACAGGTGCTAGTCTCAGACCAGGACTCTGAACTTGAGAACACCTGACCTCACTGCTGCCTTTCTTTGGGATCAGCTGCCAGCAATATAGCATGCCAGGGACTGGTCAGCAACTCACTAGCTCTAGAAATTTGGAGTTCTGAGTTCTTTGGGGGCAGATATCAACCTGATTTGACATCATTATCGTTGTAATAATAAAAACCAGCTCGAGCTACTTTACTGCAGTATCAGGAATCAAGCATTAAAAAAACTATTTGGGGTTGGCGAGGCTGTGACAGTCCAAGGGCCCCCTCCACCAAAGCCAGGCCCCAGGCCTGTCTCTTTAAGGACTTCCCTCTGGACTAACCCTCCCACAGACTCCTCCCTCTGCCTATTTATACCTGAAGCAGCAACTCACTCGCGACAGCTTCTGTTTCTAGACTCGGACCTTAGTCTTGTCTTCTGTGGTGGAGAACACTTCTGGATCCTATGGATGGGACTTCATAGGTATGTGTCTGGAGAAAGCGGGGAATGGAAGGGGATGGGGGTATATGAGGGTACATGGTTGGGTGAAGAGGTTGAAAAGATTAAGCGGGACAAAGGACTCAAATAGCTTTGTAATCAGATGAGGTTAGAGTTAGCTGGAATGTTCAAGGGAGATAAAGCAGAGATTGGGTACAAACTTAGAACAGGTTAACCTAACGTGTACATATTATGTTAACAAGTCACTGTGGGGACGCCTGGGTGGCTCAGTTGGTTAAGTCTCCAACTCTTGATTTCAGCTCAGGTCATGAGACTAAGGTCATGGTTTCGAGTCCCGTGTAGGGCTCTGCACTAACAGCATGGGGCCTGCTTGAGATTCTCTCCCCTCTGCCACTCCCTTGCACATGCTGTCTCTCAAAAAAAAAAATGATAATAAATAGTATTTAAAAAATATATAAAAGGTAACTGTGAAAAATAGCCCATAACTTGTCACTTTGTAACCAGTAGCTTGGTCCTTTAAGAGAGGAAACAGAATTCGAGCTTTGGGGCAAAGTTCTGCAAATACATGAAGTATTTTATGTGAACTTTTCAATTCAGTGGTAACCCCTTTACTCATAAAGTTCAATGATTTTGCAATGATCGGTGACCAGCAAGAGCCATGCAGGTTAATAAATAGTGGGAGAGTAGTTCCAAGCCAGTTACCATGCCAAGTGTGAAATTTCAAAATAATCACAGGGAATTTAGACATCATCTAAAGGAGGCAAAGCTGACCCACTTTCCTGGATGTATTTTGTATCATGAAGACCCTCAGGCGGGACGTGCTATCTCCACTGGCCCATTCCTCATTACTCCCTAGCACTCCCCTCTCATCAGCCAGTTTCACGGAATTGTGTTACTTGGGTGGGCCCTGGAGAGGTTGAGGTTGTGAACACTGGTCAACTAAGAAATCTGCCAACAATTGGATAATATTGGGGTGGGTGTTGTAAGTGTTCGAGTGAAAAGAGAATTTGTTCAGACAACTGGAATAGAAAAAATATATAATTTTAATTTGGTGCTATATTTCTTCCCTAAAGCAGTTTAACAGAAATTCTCTCATCAATCCCAACAATTTTGTGGGGTAGATTTTACAAATGTAACTATTCCCATTTTACAGATTGAGAAATGGAGGCAATTTTAACACTCACACCTTGATTGAAAAAAAAATCCTCTGAGGGGCTCCTGGGTGGCTCAGTTAGTTAAGCACCCAACCCTTGATTTTTGCCTGAGGTCATGTTCTCATGGTTTGTGGGATCAAGCCCCACATCAGGATCTATGTTGGCAGCACAGAGCCTGCTTGGGTTTCTCTCTCTTCCTTGCTCTGTCTGCCCCTTCCCCTCTCCCTCTCCCAAAACAAACATAAAAAAAAAAATCCTCTAAAACCTGGGCTCTATTGGAGATTACAATAAACAAACAACATAAATCGTGCCTTGCAAGCAGGTGTGCCCTACCATTTAATAACAATGATCCCCTGAGGTGCTTTGGTTCACCAGGAATCTGAGGACTAACTTTCTAGCAAATTTTATAAAGGTTGTAAGGACTTCTCATTTCCTCTTTCTTCCCTCTTTTTACTTCCAGTATTTTCTTCTTTGGTTTTTCTCAATTCCTCTTTTTTCCAAAACAAGAAAGTCTACTCCTTTTTGCTCCTTTTTGTTTGGTTGGTTTGGTGGTGTTTTTTGTTTTTGTTTTGGGTTTTTTGTTGTTGTTCTTTACAATTAAGGATCATACTGATTGTTAGCTGATGACACTTTAGCATGGATACATTTACATGTCTGTGTTACTCTGGCCAATTATTTGCATTTGAGGACTATCACAAATGAAAGGCTTTGCTCTGTTTAAAGGATTAAGACTCTGGTGAGGAGTATTTTTTGGTGGGGAGTGATACATAATCAGGCAGCCATCACTCTCAAGGCTAGGTGGAAAGTATACTTGATTCACCTTTTGGAACCTGGAAGAAAAGCCTTTGCCTCCCTTCACTGTTGAGGAAGAGGGGGTTGGAACTCTTTCTCCTGTCAGTGAAAAGAGAAAGCTCCAGAAGGAGTAGGCTGTTATGGTTGTAGAGTCACAGTACCCACCTCCCACTCCCCCCCCCCCCACCCACCCTGCTGAAAGCAAGATTGACCCCAGTTTCATTCAGAAGCATTAGCCTCTTTGTTCATTTTTCATTTGTCCTATTTACTGTTCTAATTTAATATTCACTGCACCTTTCCCAGGGTAACTCCACTCCTTCCTTGAGGTTTTCTCCACTCCAGAAAACTTCCTTAAATTTCCAGTGATTCCACCCTCTGGTAACAAAGTTTTTGTGGGAGAGAGATAGTGTGATTTGGGGACAAAGATTTTCCTGGCTACCCTAAAACAAAACTGCTCTCGGGCTCACATAAAAAAGGCAAACGAAATTAACAATTGCATTTTGGTCTTTAATGAGCACTTGGTACAAACACTCTATTATTTAAACTTTTACTTACTGAAACATTGTAAGAATGGTACAGAGAATTTCTGTATACCCTGTACCCAGATTCACTAGTTTTTCAACATTTACCACATCTGCTTTATTATTCTCTCCCTCACACCCCTGCCTTGTTTTATTTTTTTCTGGACCATTTGAGAATATGTAGCAAGTATCATGCTCTTTGAGTGCATATTTCCTAAGAACAAGGATGTTCTTTTACATAACCATAATAAAACAAATTCCAGAAATTTAATCTTGATAGAATAATTTAATCTACAGTATGATGCCAATTTTGTTAATTGTCCAAATAATATTCTACCCTCCCTATAAAATTGTATCATGTCTTTTAGTCTCGTTTAATCAGGAATAGTTGCTGATTATCTTTCATGACTTCGACATTTTTGAAGACTATAGACTGTTTATATTACATGTTCTATTGGTTCATCTGGTGTTTCCTCATAATTACATTCAGATTATGCATCTCTGGGTGGAATTATTACACTGGTGATTTTGTGTTCTCTCCAGATTGTCCTGTCTGGAGTAATATGAGATCAGTCTGCATCTAATAGGTGATGACAATTTTAACCACCCAGTCATTATTTATTTCTTCTCTGTATATTTATTACTTGTACACTTGGAATCAAGCCATCTTTGGAAAGACCATGAGTTCATACAAATATCCTTCTCCTCATCAAACTTTCTCCCCAAATTTAGTGTCCATTCTTGTTCACACCAATCTTTTTCATGATGGCTGCAAAATGGTAATTTTCCAATTATACCACCACTGCCTCCACATTTATGAAATGACCTCTGTTATAAGGAAGAGTCTTCTTCCCCTCTAGTCCATTTTATGTATGTTTACAGCTTTAGTGATGAAATTCACATACCATATAATTCACCCTTTCAACATGTACATTCACTGGGGGGTTATTTCTCTTTATTACAGGAAAATACACATAGGAAATTTGCCATCTTAACCATTTTTAAGTGTACAGTTCAGTGGTATTAAATACGTTGATACTATGAAACCATCTTTATCTATTTTCATAAGTCTTTCATCTTGTAAAACTCAGACTGTATACCCGTTAAACAATAACACTTTATCCCCGCCCCTGGCAACCACTATACTCTGTGTCTCTATGGCGTTTACTACTCTGACTACCTCAGTGGGATCACACAGTATTTGTCTTCTTGTGACTGGCTTATTTCATTCTGCATGATGCCCTCAAGGTTCGTCCATGTTGTAGTATATTGCGGGATTCCCTTCCTTTTTAAGGTGGAATAGTATTCCATTGTATGGATACACCACATTTTGTTTATTCGTCTGTTGATGGACACTGGGTTGCTTGCACGTGTTAACTATTGGAAATACTGCTAAGAACATGGGTGTACAAATACCTCTTCAAAACCCTGCTTTCAATTCCTTTGAGTATATGTCCCAAAATGGAATGGCTGGATCATACGGGAAATCTGTTTTTGTTTTTAGAGGCAGTGCTATGCTGTTTGCCACAGCAGTTGTGCTATTTTATATTCCCCGCAACAGTGCACAAAGGTTCCAATTTTTCCACATCCTCACCAACACTTCGTGTTTTCTCTTTTTTCGATAGTAGCATCCTTATGGGTATGAGGCGGTATTTTTTTCTTTTATTTTTTTTAATCAAAAAATTTTTGAGAGAGAGAGAGAGAGAGGGAGGGAGACAGTGTGAACAAGGGAAGGACAGAGGAGGAGACACAGAATCTGAAGTAAGCTCCAGGCTCTGAGCTCTCAGCACAGAGCCTGACGCAGGGCTCCAGTTCCCAAACCGTGAGGTGATGACCTGAGCCAAAGTCAGATGCTTCACCGACTGAGCCACCCAGGCACCTCAGTATGAGGCAGTATCTTAACTGTGGTTTTGATTCATTTCCCTAATGATTAGTGATGTTGAGTATCTTTTCATGTGCTTGTTGGCCGTTTGTGTATCTTTGGAGAAATGTCCATTTAGGTCCTTTGCACATTTTTTAATTGGGTTGCTTGGGTTTTTTCCTGGTGAATTTTAGGAGTTCTCTATGTATTTTGGATATTAATTTCTTATCAGATAGATGATTTGCAAATATTTTCTCCCATTCTGTGGGTTGTCTTTTTACTCTGAATAGTGTCTTTTGCACAAAGTATCTTAACTTTCATGTATCCCAGCTTGCCTATTTTTTCTTTTTCTTGTGGCCTTTACTGTCCTATCTAAGGAATCATTGTCAAATCCAGCATCATGAAGTTTTGTCTAATTTTTGTGCCTAAGAGTTTTGTTATATTGAGTCTTAGATTTAGGTCCTTGATCTATTTTGTGTTAATTTTTGTATATGGTTTTAGATAAAGATATGTACTGCCCCATTGGATGAAGCAAGGGTAGGGAAAAAAAAAGCCCTGAATCTAGTAAATAAGTAATAAATAAGTGTACATTGTGCCATTCTCTCTTTTCTCATGTATAGTTGTTTCTGTTTTTTGTTTTTTTTTTTTTAATCCCGCCCTACCAACCTCGCCCATTCCAGCCCCGCGAACTCTGGGTCATCACTGGGGACAAGTCTGTCAGGGACGTTCTGTTTACTGGATAGTGAACCCTCTTGAGGGAGAGACCTGGGCCATTTTGGTCACTATCATGTCCTCAGCATCACCCAGCACAGTGTGACAAATGGATGAACCAGTGAAGGAGTACACTCACTGTGTAGACAAGTCATCATCAATTAGGAAGAAAATACTAGGTGGCTCAGTCAGGTATGCATCCAACTTCGGCTCAGGTCATGATCTCAGTTGGTGAGTTCGAACCCCATGTGGGGCTCTGCTGACAGCTCAGAGCCTGGAGCCTGCTTCAGATTCTGTCTCTCTCAAAAATAAGTAAACATTAAAATTAAAAAAAACCTAAATATTGTGTTCAGGTTTGTACTATGGACCAAGCTTGAGCTAATTGCATTATTAATAGTTGTGATTATTAGTAGTAACAACACCAAATAAAAAATTAATCCTAACAAGCCATGGGGTTTCTTGTTTTTCTTTAAATCCTCCACCCCTCCAGTTTGCTCTCTCCAACCAACCTTCCCTTCCATCTTTCTTCCATGTCCAACTCTTCATCCATTACTCTCCCCTCTCCTGCTCAAGGAAATACAGGACTCAACACAGTGAACCAACTAGATCTAACAGACATGTATAGGACACTCTACCCCAAAACAATGGAAGATACATTCTTCTCCAGTGCACATGGGACATTTTTCAGGACAGGCCATATGTTAGACCACAGCTTAAGTCTCAGTAGATTAAAAAATTTAGAGGGTAGTTTGGGTGGCTCAGTCAGTTAGGCACCTGACTTGGGCTCAGGTCATGATTTCCTGGTTCAGGAGTTGGAGCCTCGCGTCGGGCTCTGTGCTGACAGCTCAGAGCCTGGAGCCTGCTTCAGATTCTGTGTCTCCTTCTCTCTCCCCCTTCCCCACTTGTGCTCTGTCTCTCTATCAAAAATAAATGTAAAAAAAAAACAACTTAAAAAAATTTTTTTTTCCATCTCATGCCTGACTGCAGTAGGAATAAAATATTCTTCAGTCCCAAGTGCTACCAGTGTGAAGACCCATGCAAAAAAGAAGAGAGAATATAGGAAATAGAACAGAGGTGTATTAGCTGATCCTTAAGCCATTGGCTTAACTCAGGTTCTCATTGGTTCAAGGCTGGACATGATTGTGCTACAATGGTGCATTTGTGTAGTGTGTTTTTACTTCGAAAATATTTCTTTCATTCTCCCCTTTATTTACCAAAATAGATTTATTCTTTTCACTGAGTCAACTGGCAGTTTTATTTGGACTATATTAAAACCATTTCCTGGGGCACCTGGGTAGCTCAGTTGGTTAAGCATCTGACTTCAGCTCAGGTCATGTTCTTTTGGTTAGTGAGTTCGAGCCCCTGCCTTGGGCTCTCTGCTCTCAGGGCAGAGTCTGCTTCAGATCCTCTGTCTCCCTCTTTCTCTGCTCCTACCCCAGTCGTTTGTGCATATGCACTTGCATACTCTGCCTCTCTCTTTCTCAAAAAATAAACGTTATAAAAAAAAACACTGTCTAAATGGTTATGCCATGGTTTGAGTTTCCCAAGATACTACTACTGCAGATTTGACCAAGTTTATTATACTTAGTAATAAAAGATAAAGTGCATAAAGTGCACTAGTCTTAAGTATATAGTTTGAATTTTTACATATGTATATGTCTGGATAAGCAATATTTGAGATAAAACGATAGAATATTTCCTATACCTCATGAGATTCTCTTGTGTGTTTCTCATTCTATTCCCTGAAGAATTAATATTTTGATTTTCATCAACATTTTTCACTTTTGCTCTTTTTTTAAGTTTATTTTTGAGAGAGAGTATGTGCAAGAGCATACCCATGAGCGTGGGGGAAGGGCAGAGAGAGGGGAAGAGAACCTCCAGCAGCTATGAGCTGTCCATGTGGAGCCCTATGCAGGGCTTGATCTCACAAACCATGAGATCATGACCTGAGCTGAAATCAAGGCAGACGCTCAACCAACTGAGCCACCCCGGTGCCCCTACTTTTGCTTGTTCTTAAACTTGATATAAATGAGATCATATAATAGAACTCTTTTTGTCAGGCTTTCCTGCAACATAGTATCTGACATTTCTCTGTCTTGTTGCTGGAGTCAATTATTTCTTTAATAGATGGGTAGTATTCCATTATATAAATGTGTCACAATTTATTTGTTGATAAACATTTGGGTAGTTTTATCTTTTGGATATTATGAATACAGCTGCTGTGAATATAATGTACCAATGATACAACATTTGCACTCCTGTTAGAGATAAAAAAATAGAATTCCTGTATCATAAAGCAAATGCATATTTAACCCTAGTAGAAACTGACAAATGATTTTTCCAAAGAGATTATGTCATTTTGCATGCCCCCCTCAGCAATATATGAGATCCATATCCTTAAAAACATTTCATATTGTCAGTCTTCTAAATCTTAGCCTTTCTGGGGTGGGAATAGTAGTTTCTGATTGTGTCTTCATTCTCATTTCCCTAATGAGTCATATAAAGCCCTACTGAAATTTGCTTCATATGTTTATTGTCCATGTGCATACCCTCCATTTCCAAGTTCCTGTTCAAATCTTTTGCCCAATTTTTTATTGGATTGGTTGTTTTTATCAGTTTGTAGATTTTTTTTTTAACGGTGGTTCTGAATCCTTAGATATATGTATTACCAATATCTTCTGGTCTGTGACTTGCAAGCAAATTTATAGGTAAAAGGAATCTCAGATTCTTAACCTAAAGATTATAAGAAGACTGAGGGGAAATTTTTGAGGTATATTTGATCGTGTTCTTATAAATGAAAGACGTGAGTCATAATCTCAGATCAATTTTCTTTAAAAAAAAAATTTTTTTTTAATGTTTTTATTTATTTTTGCGACAGAGAGAGACAGAGCATGAGCAGGGGAGGGGCAGAGAGAGAGGGAGACACAGAATCGGAAGCAGGCTCCAGGCTCTGAGCTGTCGGCACAGAGCCCAATGTGGGGCTCAAACCCACAGACTGTGAGATCATGACCTGAGCCAAAGTCAGACGCTCAACCGACTGAGCCATCCAGGCGACCCGCAGATCAATTTTCTTAACTATTTAGTTGAAATCAACTAGCCATTTATGAAGCATCTGTTAAAGCCTTCTAGACATTCCAAGGTAATAAAGATAGTCTTTTTCCATGAGGCGCTACTGTTGAGCAAGAGAGGCACAAGCAAGATGGTCAACCATCTTGGTCAACCAAGATGGCCATAGGATGTGAAAACACCTGTTGATGTGCAGTGGACATGTAAATGAACAGAAAACTAATTTGGCCTGAGAGGAGGCGATACTGGAGAAGGATGAATTTTGAAGATGGGGTAGGAGTTTTCCAGGGTTGGGTAGGCCTTGCAGGAAAAGGGAACATAAGGAACAAATGCCCAGAGGAATGAAGGGTCCAAGTGCCAAGAGCAGCAGGAGTCAAGGGTGGTCAGAATGTAGAATGAGGGAGAGGACAAATGACTTGAGATAAAGCAGGAAAAGTTAGCCAAGTGAGGACGTGGAAAAATTTGTAGCACTGTTACAATTTGGGACTTTATCCTGTGTGCTGGCAAGCCACCTGAGGATTTCAAAAGTATGGAAGTATTAAGATCAGATCTGAATAGATTAGATAGGATTAGAACAGGGGTTGTAATCCCTCTGGCTTTGAACCCCTTTGGAAGTTTGGTAAAACCTATAAATTCCAAGGAATAATAATTTTAAATGTATAAATTAAAATACATAGAGGGGTGCCTGGGTGGCAGTTAAGTGTCTGACTCTTGGTTTTGTTATAGTTGAAACCTACATCTCAACATCATCTATAATTATTACTTTGAAATTATGATAGTTATTAGATCTACTGCTAGATCTTTTTGAAAATGTGCTAATGGTGGGGTGCCTGGGTGGCTCAGTCAGTTAAGCATGTGATTTTGGCTCAGGTCATTATCTCATAGTTGGTGAGTTCAACCCCTGCATCTGCTGTCACTGCAGAGCCTGCTTTGTCCCTGTGTCTACCTCCCTCTTCCTGTTCTCCCTCTCCCTCCCTCCTTCCCTCCTTCCCTCCTTCCCTCCCTCTCTCCCTCTCTCCCTCTCTCCCTCTCTCCCTCTCTCC
>NW_024412415.1:18457660-18460769 GCF_014898765.1 Herpailurus yagouaroundi | reverse complement strand
GTAGGCAGAACTCTTGGTTAATGCCTATATTTTTCTGGAGAAAAACACTACTTAATGGACACTGTGGAAGTCTTTTTAATCTAAGATTTTCTTTTTTAGGGGTGCCTGGGTGGCTCAGTTGGTTAAGCGACTGACTCTTGATTTCAGCTCAGGTCATGATCTCAGTTTGTGAGTTTGAGCATTGCATCAGGCTCTGTGCTGACAATGAGAAGCCTACTTGGGATTCTCTGTCTCCCCCTCTCTCTTCCCCTCCCTGCTTGAGTGTTCTCTCTCTCTCTCTCTCTCTCTCTCTCTCAAAAATAAAATTTAAGAAATCCTATAATATTGAAATAGAAATATTTCTTAATTATGATATTTGCCCATTAGCACATTTTATTCTTAAATCAGAAAAAAAATTGTAATGTTTATTTAATTTTGAGAGACCAAGAGACAGAGCATGAGTGGCAGAGGGGCAGAGAGAGGGAGACAAAGAATCCAAAGTAGGCTCCAGGCTCCGAGCTGTCAGCATAGAGCTCAACTTGGGCTCAAACTCATGAACCATGAGATCATGACCTGAGCCAAATTCGGCTTGACTAACTGAGCCACCCAGGCACCCCACCATTAGCACATTTTCAAAAAGATCTAGCAGTAGATCTAATAACATAATTTCGAAGTAATAATTATAGATGATGTTGAGATGTAGGTTTCAACTATAATGTGATATGAAAATATCTGTAATTACTATTGATGACATCATGGGTTCTAATACTATGGTTGTTTCTTACATTCATAACCAAAGAAAATACTAAATTTCAGTTAGATTTTACTGAAAATGTACTTTTCTCAGTATCATAGACCTAGTGAAGTCTGTGTATGTATACCAGACTAAGGTTCCCTGTGATCAGAAGGATATCCTGGCTGATAGACTAAGGGGTAAGTCAGAGACAGGAAGGCCAGTTAGGAGGCCATCTCAGTGGTCCAGATAAGCCTGAATGGAGGCTGTGGTAAGAGGTGGAGGGCATGGTTGCTATTTGGAAATAGAATCCAGGTATGTGTGTTGGGAGGGTGAGGAAATGATTTGGGAAATGGGAGAGGGGAATGCCTAGGAGGAATTCTTTTAGGCTCCCAGCTTGGGTAAGAGAGATGATGGCATTCCAAGCTATTACTAGCTCTTAGCTGGATTGTAGTAATCACCTACTAACTAGCTTGTAGGATATGGTCTTGCCTCACTAAGGTCTAATTTCCACAGAGCAGTCAGTGAACTTTTGAAGATAAGATTACATAATGTCTCTGCTCAAAGGCATGCAATGGTCAAAGTCCCTCCATTAGCCCTTAAGGCTCCGTATAATATGGCCCTCCATCTTCTCTCTTCATCTTACTCCCTTCACCCCACCTACTCCCCTGCCTCCCCCATTTACTATGTTCTAGCAAGTTACTCTTCTCAAGTATACAAGGGAATGTTCTTGCTTTGGGCCTCTGCACAGACTCTACTCTTCTTCTGAAACAGTCTTTCTTTAGATATCCACATGCTAACTGCCTTTAACCCCTTCACGTTACATCTACAAGGTCTATCTCCTCAGGATGCCTGGGTGGCTCAGTTGGTTAAGCCTCTGATTTCAGCTCAGGTCATTATCTTATGGTTCCTGAGATCAGACCCTTCATGGGGCTCTCTGCTATCAGCACAGAGCCCATTTCAGATCCTCTGCCTGCCCCACTGCCCCTCCCTTGCTCACACTTGCTTTCTCTCAAAAATAAACATTAAAACAAAAGCCCTTCCTCAAGTCTCACTCTGTTCTATTGATTCCTGACTTTTAATATACCATATTACTTACTCAATTTATTATCTACCAGCTCTCAGTAGAATAGGAGGCCCTTGAAGACTGGGATCTTTGTTTTGGTCACTGTGGTTTCAAACATCCAGAACAGTGATTGTGCATAGCAGGTGCTCGATAGATAGTGTATGAATGAATAGGGAATGATGACATATCTCCAAGAAAGGAAAGGCAGGAAAGGAGCAGAAGTTTTTAGGAAATGAAGGAAATGCTATTGATTTACTTTTTTGAGAAAGGACCTTTAGGTTGTTCTAATGGGTGTAGATAGTAGGTGGTATAGAGTTCAGGGGAAAGGGTGAATGGTGCAGAATTGTAAATATGGAAGCTGTTTAGCTTGTAGGGAATACTTGCAGCTTGGTCTTGCCCGGAGAGTACCTGTAGACTGATGAAAGTAAACTGGCAAATTTGGGGGGACAACTAACATTTAAAAAGTAGTCGAAAAAGGGGCACCTGGGTGGCTCATTTGGTTAACCATCGTACCTCGGCTCGGGTCATGATCTCAAGGCTCCTGAGTTGGAGCCCTGCATCGGGTTCTCTGCTCTCAGCACAGAGCCTGCTTTGGATCCTCTGTCTGTCTCTCTCTGCCCTGCCCTTGCTCACACTCTCTTCTCTCTTCTCTATCTCTCTCTCTCTCTCTGAAAAATAAACACTAAATAAAAATTATTCAAAAAAAGTAGTCAAAAAAAGAAGCGATAGCTTTTTCTACTTTTTTTCTTTTTGCTATCAGAGAACACACAGAAATTATTAAATTTAAAAATGGAAAAGTATATGTTCAGTGAAATTGGTAAGACACAGTATTTTTAAATTAGATTTTAAAAACATAATGGATTTTTCTAATTTTGGCAACAGTGCTCTTGTAAAACAGTGTGTTTTGGGGAGTGTTCGAAATGTTTTCTTTCAGCATTTATTTGTGTTTTGTATTTTCTAGCTGATGTGACACCAAGGCATCAGGTCAAATTTCTTTGAATTTTTGAGTGTCAAAGGAGACAGGGTATTACCTGTTTTAATTCTAAGCAATCATGTATTAAAATGTACTCAGAAGCTTAAGTGTGAGATGCAGAGACTGCTGTGAAAAGTTGCAAAATTCTAGGGTCTTGTATTTTAAGAGAATGTATCAAAGTACAGAACAGTCATATAGTGCACTGAATTTAGAGAACTCATGTATAGGTGCTGAACAAAAGAAAGGAGGACTAGGTGTGACAGAGGATTTAAATTGTGCAGGCATTCATCTCTGCCATTCCCCCCCAACGACTCCGTCTCTCCGTCTCTCCGTCTCTCCGTCTCTCCGTCTCTCCGTC